>NW_028234436.1:24146172-24156172 GCF_977035675.1 Penaeus japonicus
TGTTATATTTATCATATACCATTATTATTGTTATCATCATCATCTCCATAACTATTATCATTATCATTGTTATCATTACTATAATTATCATCATTATCATCATTATTATCATCCTAATCATCATTATCATTGTTATATCGTTATCATAATGATTATTGTCATCATTTATATCATTATTGTCATCATTTATATCATTATTGTTATTACTGTTATTCTTATTACACACATATCTAATATACATATATTGCATTTCTTCTTCTGTCTTTATCACTCATTTCTCTTTTTTCTCTCCATTTCATAATAATAATAATCTTTCTACCTATACTTTTCATCTTCCGACAGTCTAATTAATCAGTTAATAATTGGTATTTAATCAATCAATTAATGATTGATATAGACTCGATCCCCCTTTTGGAAATAAATAAAAATATAATTTCGAATCTTGTAAATGTTGGGTCATTAATATGTACTTACGTGTGTATGATAGTTCGTATTTAATATTATTGTGATATGATCATTATAATACTTTTATCATTATTAGTTTTATTATTACTATCTGTATCTTTTCATTAGGATAATCGTTATTAACTCTGCAATTACTGATAGTTATCACAATTATCATTTTCATTATCATAGATGCTTTTTGCTTTTCTCTCAGTTACTATATTCATTAATTTCTTATCATATATATATATTTTTTTTCTTTTTACCTTAAATATACCTTTATTTTTTTCTTATTTTATATCGTTCATTTAGACATTTTGATTTGGTAGTCCTAATGTTTGTAAATATTTCATTTGTGGTTGTTTGTTTGGTTGTAATTCTTATTATGAAACAATTAATTCCATATTCATGAACAAACATTAATTATAATAATTATATTAATATAAAAGATACCATTCTTTGAATTCTTCCTTTCTTAGCAAGAGGTCATCAGTAATATGTAAATATATATAATTTTTTTTTACACAAAATCAAAGAAGCTTTGAAATTACATTAATATTTTGAAACAAATATCTTATCAAATAAGTATTTAGATATAAATTATATATGTAACTTTTCTTCCTTATGATTAATATTTTATCTATATAATTATTTATTACATTTTATATATTTGATATTATTTATTATATTTTTTTATATCATATATATTATGATTTATTATATTTTTTATATATCATTTTATACTATGATTTATTATATCATTTTATATCATGATTCATAGATTATTTCTTGTCCTTTATTTTCTCTAATTAAATCTTTATCGTAAAGTAATGGCTACCACGAGTAGAAAAGTTTGTTAGTGTGTTTGAATTTCGATTTTGATGGATATGTTAGTTTTTAAATGTTGTTTGAGGTGAGTTTCTGTGCTTGTTTATGTTTGTTTGTGTTTGTGTGTTTATGTGTTTGTTTATGTGTTTGTTTGTGTGTATATTTGTTTATGTATATGTTTGTGTTTATGTGTTTGTTTATGTGTGTTTGTGTTTATGTGTGTGTGTGTGTTTGTATTTGTGTTTATGTGTTTGTGTTTGTGTGTTTGTTTATGTGTGTGTTTAATAAAAGCTTAATTAATATAGGTGATTTGACCTCATATCTTCCTTCTGAAAAGCTGATTTTCTCGAAACTTTTGCCGTTTTCAAGACAAATTTTTGATAGTTCTCTTCGCTCTTCTTTTTCTCTCTTCTCCGTAAGAAATAAACAGTAAACAACGAACAGAGAGAGAGAGAGACTATAATGATTCTAAAAATATCTCACTTCTCAAATAACTATTAAATTAAAGTATTTACTTGTATACGCTGTGTATATACAAACTTATAAACATCTAAATCTTTTCCTATTTATAAACGTAAACATAAACATGTTTTCATAACGTGTAAGATGAACAAACAATTTATTTAATGCTAGACTTTGATTTTTTTTTTTTTTTCTATATTTCTGAACATTCTTACAGGAAGTTTTATAAGAACCTGCCTTTGTTGCATAGATGCATCTTCTGAACTGTATTTGAAGTTGTTGAATAAATAGAATGATTACACGTGGATGAGTAAAGAGTCTTGATGGATATTTGAATAATATGAATATTTAAAATGTTTTTGCTTTGAATTGATGTTAAATGAATGCAAAACGACCATCGAATCGGATACACCTTGAACCTCATACCGATTTCAACTGACTAACTGATTAACTGACCAACTGATTAACTGACCAACTGATTAACTGATTAATTGGTTAACTGATTAACTAATTAACTGACTAACTGATTAACTGGCTAACTGATTAACTGACTAACTGATTAACTGACTAACTAATTAAATGATTAACTGACTAACTGATTAACTAATTAACTGACTAACTGATTAACTGACTAACTGAATAACTTACTAACTGATTAACTGTCTAACTGATTAACTGTCTAACTGATTAACTGTCTAACTGATTAACTGTCTAACTGAGTAACTGAGTAACTGATTAACTAATTAAATGATTAACTAATTAACTGACTAACTGATTAACTGACTAACTGATTAACCGATTAACTGACTTCTAATCGAGAGGCTTGTTGCCTGCTGCCTCTCTGCCTAGTCGCCGACCCGCGTGACCTTTGACCTCGAGCGGGGACGTCACGTGACCTCCGAAGAGAACCTCGTGAACCGCCAGACACGAGCGAGCGCCGAGGACACGTGTTGGCTTTTCCCGAGGAAGCTTTTCCTTCTGGTTCTCGAACCGGGAACCTAAGGCGCTGGTTCTGGAAAGACGAAAAGAGACAAAAAAAAAAAAAAAGACAAAAAGAGAAGAAAAAGACAAAAAAAGAAAAAAAAAGACCTGAAAACACAAAAAAAGAGAGAAAAAAAGACCTGAAAACACAAAAAAAGAGAGAAAAAAAGACCTGAAAACACAAAAAAAGAAAAAAAAGACAAAAAAAATTACCTAAAAAGACAAAAAAAGACAAAAAAAAAAACAAGACCTTAAAAGACGAGTCAGACGCCCTGCCACCTGTCCCTCCGAGTTCTAAGAAAAGAACTCGCAAATCGGGCCTTATGTGTCTCCTTTTCTCTCATTATTCCTTTTCCTCTTCACTTCTGTCTTTCTCTTTACTTTTATTTCCATTTTTGTCTCATTGGTCTGTTTTTTTATTCAAATATCTTCATTCAATGGTATTAATACTTGCAAATACGATCATTCAGGTTATTCATATCATCGTTATAAAGTATATAAAGCGTAACTTATCTAAGAAAAAGTAACAGTTACTATAACAGTAACAGTAACAATAACAGGTCTTAGTTACTATAAACATTATAACTTTAATAAACAACTATTTCCATCATGTGAAATCTTTGGAATCTCTTTTGCATATATATTCCTCAGAAGCAAGTTAGCAGTAAAATTATATATATATATATGTATTCATCTCAAACTGAATCACTAACAATTCTTCATTTATTTTTTCACAAAATATCTATCATTGAGTGAGAGAACTTTAGGTAAATAATTGTTAGTCTTTCTATGTCAGTTTTTTTTTTTTTTTTTTTTTTTTTTTATTATCGTATTAAAGAGAATTATGAATTGTGATTTTTGTTAGTAGACAAATTTGATGCTTAACCTAGAATCCCACGAAAGAAAATATATTTTATTATATATATATATATATAAATATATATATATATATATATATATATATATATATATATATATATATATATATATATATATATATATATATATATACATATATCTGTATTTATACACACACACACACACACACACACACACACATACACACACACATATATATATATACATATATATATATATATATATATATATATATATATATATATATATATATATATATGTATGTATATATATATATATATATATATATATATATATATATATATATATATATATATATATATGAATATAAACTCACTATTATTTTCACTGATAGACACAATAGATCTGTTTTCTTTCTCTTTTTCTCTCCCTCTTCCTCTCCTTTTTTCTTTTTCTTTGTTCACCTTCATTCATGTGTCATCCAACATAATAACAGACATATAGATAATTATTTTATAACCTTATTTGCATTATGAACATGAATAAAATAAGATTAATATGAATATAGTTGAAATCAGTTTCCTTCTGTTATGACGTGTGTGTGTGTGTGTGTGTGTGTGTGTGTGTGTGTGTGTGTGTGTGTGTGTGTGTGTGCATTTCGTTAAGTGAATATCTTCTCTTTCTTATTATCTTTTTTCTTTGTCATCCCTATCACTCGGTCTAACTGTCCCTCATCCGTCGTCTTTCGCCTCTTTCTCTCTTTTACTCCCTCTCTTTTATTCTCTCTCTCTCTCTCTGTCTCTCTCTCTCTCCTCTCTCTCTTTCTCTCTCTCTCTCTCTTACTCTCTCTTTTACTCTCTCTCTCTCTGTCTCTCTCTCTCTCTCTGTCTCTCTCTCTCTCGTCTCTCTCAATCTCTCTCTCTCTCTCTCTCTCTCTCTCTATCTATCTGTCTATCTATCTATCTCTCACCCTCCCTCCATATCTCTCTCTCTATCTCTCCTCTCTCATAATAAAATTTTAGGATTCCGACTGGTTATATTGTAACACTGATATTAATAATAATAATAACAATAGAACGTATCAATCAATTATTTAATCAGGTCATAACATAAACACTTGTAAATGATCATAACACAATATAGAAGGAATTATTTTTATTTACTCTAATCTATTGTTAAGATTTAATCATTCTTTCAGAAATTCCCTGTTTCTATTTTCATCTATTTTTTATCTACTCGCAAACAATACCTAAAGAAATATATTCGTCTGTCACTCTTTGCTAAAGAATATTCTTTCATTTAGCGTAAAATTTGTTCATTTTATGCTTTCATCTGCCTTTTTTGCCGCAAATATATTCGAAATTCATCCTGGAATTTACTTGGAGCTTTCTTTTTCTTAATATCTTTCTTTCTCTTTCTCTCGCTCGCTCTCTCTTTCTGTCGCTCAATTGCTCGCTTTCTTTTTCTCTCTCTCTTCCTTTCTTTTTCTCTTTATTTCTATTTCTGTCTCTCTCGCTCGCTCGTTCTCTCTTTTTCTCTATCTCTCTCTCTCTCTTCCTTTCTTTTTCTCTTTCTGTCTCTCTCTCTCACTCGCTCTCTCTTTCTCTCGCTCGCTCTCGCTCTCTCTCTTTCTCTCTCTTTCTTTCTTTCTTTCTTTCTCTCTCTCTCTCTCTCTCTTTCTCTCTCTCTCTCTCTCTTTCACCCTCCCTCCCCCCTTCTCTCTCTCTCTCTCCCCCCCCCCCCCCCTCTCTCTCTCTCAGTTCCGATTTGAATTATGTGGAATACGTTGCGATATCCATTCAATTATATCAGCTTAATTAGATATGCATAATTTCAATGACCTTTTGATGTTATTAATTTGGAGTAATAATCACACGTAACTTACACCGTTACTTTATTTTTCTTGAAGTCAAAATGGTGTATTTACACTGATTAATATATATGTTTGTTGTGTGTGTGTCAGTTGAACACATGGATATGAAAATATTGAATTAATTTAATATCTTCTCTCCCTTTTTTATTCTTTTTCTCTCTGTTTCTTATACTTTCTCTCTCTCTCTCTCTCTCTCTCTCTCTCTCTCTCTCTCTCTCTCTTTCTCCCTCCCTCCCTCTCTGACTTATCTGTGATAAGTCGTCTCAATTCGCTTTTATTTCCTTTAATGATCATCAAAGGCGACGTATGATATATTGTTGTTGTTGTTGTTATTCTTGTTGTTGTTATTCTTGTTGTTGTTATTGTTGTCGTTGTTATTCTTGTTGTTGTTGTTATTCTTGTTGTTGTTGTTGTTGTTGTTGTTGTTGTTATTCTTGTTATTGTTGTTGCTGTTATTCTTGTTGTTGTTGTTGTTCTATAAGCTGTCGATAATCGTTACCTAATCGGAGGTTGGTTTTATCTAATTGAGTGGTTTTATTTAATTAAGATTTGTTGCAAGCTGTTTGGTAAGTTGTTAGGGATGTTTGTTCTGTCGTTCTGTTTAGGAGGTTGTTAATTGGGGTGAGGGAGGGGAGGGGGGTAAGGTGGGTGAGGGAGGGGGGAAAGGTGGTTGATGGGGAAGGGTGGAGGGGGAGAGGGGAGGGGGGGAAAAGTGGGTGAGGGAGGGGGGAAAGGTGGTTGATGGGGATGTGGAGGGAGGGGTGAGGGGGATGGGGAGGGGGAAGGGTGGATGAGAGGGGTGGGTGAGGTGGAGTTGGGGTGGATGAGGGGAGGGGGGGAAAGGTGGGTGAGGGAGGGGGAGAGGGGGTAAGGGGTGGGTGAGAACGGGTGGTTGATGGGGAGGGGGGGAGGGGGAAAAGTGGGTGAGAGGATGGGGTGGATGAGGGGAAGAGTGGATGAGAGGGGTGAGTGAGGGGGAGTTGGGGAAAGGGAGAAGGAGAGGTAGGAGGTGGGAAACGGGATGGGGGAAGGGGAGGAGGGGAAGGGAAGGGGAGAGGAGAGGGAGGAGGAGGAGGAGGGGAAAGGGAGAGAGAAGGGTGTAAAGTAAGTGGGAAGGAAAGGGGAGGAAGGGAAAGGTAGATAAAAAGGGGAAAAGAGTTAACACACTACGTTAAAGGAGTTTAAATGCATAGACAAACACACACACACATGCATATGGACACTCACACACACACCCACGCGCCCACCCACTCACTCACTCACTCACCCACCCACCCATCCACCCACCCACTCACTCACTCACTCACACACCCACCCACCCACCCACCCACCCACTCACTCACTCACTCACACACCCACCCACCCACCCACACACTAGCACACACCCACCCACTCACTCACTCACTCACACACCCACTCACTCACTCACACACTCACCCACCCACCCACCCACTCACTCACCCACTCACCCACCCACCCACTCACACACCCACCCACCCATACACTCACACACCCACCCACCCACCCACCCACTCACCCATCCACCCACACACACACACACTCACTCACCCACACACCCACCCATTCACTAACACACACTCACTCACACACTCCCACACTCACTCTTCTTAGCTAAGCGGGGCATATTGACAACCGGCAGTTCTTTGTTCTTCTCAACTCGCTAAATTTCAATCTCCTGCACCATTGAACTCGTAAACACAATGCTTTAATCAATGCAAACTCTGCATTTGGCAAACTGGCTTCATCTTTGAAGTTGTTATTGTGCAGGATATTATTTTGCGTGCGTGTGTTTGTTTGTTTGTTTGTATGTTTGTGGCTGTAACTGCACTTGTGTTTTTTTGTGTTTGTGGCTGTAACTGCCGATCCATATATGTATATGTGTGTATGTTTGTATTTGTGTGCATACATACATATGTGTGTCTGTAACTGCATGGACATGTATGGACTTAAACTACATATGTATATATGGACTTGTGTTCACGACTGTGGGTATATGTACAGTACACATGCGTTTCTGTAGCTGTGACCGTATGTGTGTACTTGTATCTCTGAGAGTGTGCGTATGTATACCCATGTATCAGCGACTGTGTGCGTGTGTTACGTGCCAATATACGTGCGTTTGTTTGCGACTGCATACCTATGTACGTACATGTGTCTGCGATTGTATGCCTATGTACGTACATGTGTCTGCGATTGTATGCCTATGTACGTACATGTGTCTGCGATTGTATACCTATGTACGTACATGTGTCTGCGATTGTATACCTATGTACGTACATGTGTCTGCGATTGTATACCTATGTACGTACATGTGTCTGCGACTCTATACCTATGTACGCACATGTGTCTGCGATTGTATGCCTATGTACGTATGTGTGTCGACGACGGTGTATGTACCTATATACGTGCATGTGTACGTGTGTGCGTGTGTCTGCGACTGTGTGCGATTGTGCGTGTATCTGCGACTGTATACATATGTACGTATGTACATATGTCTGTGTGTCTGCGACTGTGTGCGTGTATGCGTGTGTACGTGTGTGAGCGAGCGGATGATCTCAAAAAGAGCGCCCTGCGGACTTCACGGAATCGAGAGCCAGCTTCTCTCGTTAGTTGGTTCCATTATGGACAAATGCGCCGCTGGAAGGTTCATAATTTCTTTTGAAATTGAGAGAGAGAGAGAGGGGGGGAGAGGGAGAGAGAGAGAGAGAGGGTGGGGGAGAGGGGGGAGAGAGAGTGGGGGGTAGGGAAAGAGGGAAAGAGAGAGAGGGGAGGGGGATAGGGGGGAGGGAGGAGAGAGAGAGAGAGAGAGAGAGAGAGGAGAGGGGGGAGAGAGAGTGGGGGGTAGGGAAAGAGGGAAAGAGAGAGAGGGGAGGGGGGAGGGGAAGGGGAAAGAGAGAGAGAGGGGGGGAGGTAAAGAGAGAGAGAGGGGGGAGGGGGGAGGGAGAGAGAGAGGGGGGAGGGGAGAAGGAGAGAGAGAGTATCAAAAAGGGCATGAAAACGAGAGAAAGAGAGAAAGAGAGAGAAAGAGAGGGAGAGAGAGAAACACACACGGATTCCATAGAGAGGGAGAGAGGTAGGGAGAGGGAGGAAGTGAAGGAAGGAAAGAAAGGGTGAAGGAAAGGGGATAGGGAGAAATTGAAAGAGAGAGAGACAGAGCCAGGGAGAGAAGGAGAGGGAGAAGGAGATAGATAGACAGACAGAGAGATATAGAGAGAGACAGATAAAGAGAGAGAGAGAGAGACAGAGAGAAAGAAGAAAAGTCTGGAGTCATGTTAGATTCCCCATCACCCTCTTCTCTTCTTTCTTCTTCCCCATTTTACTCATCCTTCCCTCTCCCCTTTTCCCCCTTTTACAATAATTCCATCACGCTCCACTTTTCCTTCACTTCCCTTCCCTCCCTTGTAACCCCCCCTCCCCTCCACCCCTTCCGCATTACATACCTCCTCTCCCTCCCTTCCTCTCCCTCCCACCCCCCCCCCACTCTTCTCCCTCTCCCTCCTCTCACCCCCCCCCTCGAATCTTTCCGTATCCTTACTACGGATTTCGTCACTGAGAGAGCGTTACGCGTCTATTTTCTTTCTCTGTCTCTCTCTCTCTCTTTCTCTCTCTCTCTCTCTCTCTCTCTCTCTCTCTCTCTCTCTCTCTCTCTCTCTCTCTCTCTCTCTCTCTCTCTCTCTCTCTCTCTCTCTCTCTCTTTCTTACGTCTGTCAGATTTCTCTCTCTATCTACTTTCACATGCGCACACAAACTCATACAGTGCTATGCGCATACATTCTTTCTCCCCGTCTCTCTCTCTCACTCTTTCAATCTTAATTACCTACTCTTACTTTCTGTCTCTGTGTCTCTCTGCCTCTCTCTCTCTCTCTCTATCTATCTGTCTATTCATCTATCTGTCTTTTCCTCTTTCTATCTCTCACTCTTACTCACCCACTCTCTCTCTCTCTCTATCTGTCTATCTATCTATCTATCTATCTATCTGTCTGTCTGTCTTTCCCTCCTTCTCTCTCCTTCCCCCTCACCCCTCCCCCTCCTTCCCCCTCCCTCCTCCTCCCCCCTCTCCCCCCTCCCCCCCTCCCCCCCTCTCTCTCTCTAACTCCCACTCTCCCTTTTATAATTAAAAAGCCGTATTCATGGGCAGGGACCTTTTGCTAGAACCTTTTCCTCTGCTGGGCATAAAGTAGATCATTCTCTTTGATTTGTGTTGCTTGGTTGCAAATCTGCGTTTTTTGTTTGTTTGTTTGTTGTTGTTGTTCTTGCAATGAAGCTACTTTTTATTGTTGCTTTTGTTTGTGTTTGTAAATGGGTTATGGTTTTGTTGTTGTGTTTGTTTGTGTTTGTAAATGGATTATGGTTTTGTTGTTGTGTTAGTTTGTGTTTGTAAATGGATTACGTTCATGTTGTTGTGTTTGTTTGTGCTTGTAAATAGATTACGTTTATATTACAGTGTTTGTTTCTTCTTGCAAGCAGATTACGTTTATATTGTTTGTGCTTGCAAATAAATTACGTTTATATTGTTGCAAATAAGCTACGTTTGCATTGTTGTCAATCATG
>NW_028234436.1:24163672-24166995 GCF_977035675.1 Penaeus japonicus
ACCCATACCCATACCACCAGCCACCACCCACCAATAGATACCACCCATAACCACCCCCGGATAACCCCCCCCTCCTCTTACTCTCTTTATCAAACTTACCAATTACCACCAGTATTACCATCCACCCTTAACACTCTCACCCACCCCCCCTACCACCCTCCTCATGAGATTGCTCAATTCCCCACCCCTTTGTTCTTCCCCTCCTCCTCACTCCCCCCCTTCACCATAACCACCCCCTAATATACCACCCCCTGTACCCCCCCATACCACCCTAACCCACCCCCGCCCCCTCGTACCACCCCCCGGGGGGGGGGCCCACCCCCTATACCACCACCCAACACACCCCACTACCACCCCCTCTACTCAAATTCTTCCCCCCCCCCCCCCACCCCATATTACCAACACCCCCCTTTTCTTCGCTATACCACCCCACTCCCAATTATAACCATACCACCCCGCCCCTCACCCCATACCCACCCCTCCCTAACACCTCATACCACCCCCTCCCCTCCTAAATCAACCCACAACACCCCTCGGCCCTTCACCCTCCGTCCACAAACGCTCCCCCCCCCCCCTCCACCCCCCCCTCCCCCTCCCCTCCCCCTCCCCTCCCACCCTCCTTGGTATTGAAGACCAAAAAAAGAGGATTTTTTTTTTTTTACTTTTTTTTATATTACAATCTTTTTCATAGCTCATTTCTCTTCGAATTTCCGTCAGACGGTTTGTCATCTCCCTTCTTATTCGCACAACCGGATGGAATCTGTTCTCTATTCGCACTCCGGAAACGGGGAACAGGAAGAGGGGGTGGAAGGAGGAAGGAGGAAGAGGAGGAGGAGGCGTGTGTGTGTGTGTGTGGATGGGGGAGGCGGGGGGGGGGGGGGCGGCCGGGGGCGGGGGGGGGCGGCTGGATAGGGAGGAGGAAGAAAGAAAAAGGGGAGAGGAGGGGAAGAAAGAGAAGAAGAAGAAGATGAGGAGGAGGAGGAGGAGGAGGAAAAGAAAAGAAAAGAAAAGAAAAAGGAGAAAGAAGAAGGAGGAGGAGAAGAGAGAGAAGAAGAAGAAGGAGGATTAGGAGGAGGAAGAAGGAGGAGGAGGAGAAAAGAAGGAAGAAGAAGGAGGAAGAGGAAGAGGGAGTAAGAGAAGTGGGAGGAGGGGGGGGGATGCGGCACGAGCGAAGGGACAGAGGAGGAAGGGGAAGTGGGGGAAGGTGGAAGAGGGTTGTGAGGGGGAGGGAGAAAGGGGAGAGAGGGAGAGGACGAGGAAGAGGTGAAGGAAGAGGGAGAGGGCGAGGAAGAGGTGGAGAAGGAAAGGAAAGAGAGGAAAGCAGGAGGTAAGGACGGATTAGGGAGGAGGAAGAAAAAAACAAAAAGAAAGAAGAGTAGGAAGAGAAGAAGGAAAGGAAACAGAGGAAGAGGAGCGGAAAAGAGGGGAACACGAAAAAAAGATAAGAAAAAAAGAAAAAGAAAAAAACCAGGAAAAGGAGATAAACCAGACAAAAAAGAAAAACCCCCCAACACAGACCCCCGAGCCCCACCCCCCCCACCCCCCCCCACATGAGAGGCCGAGCCCGGGGGAAAGCAAAAAAACAAAAACCCCAACCAAAGGAAAGGAACCCCAGAGGAAAGAACGACAGAAACGACCCCCAAGAGAAGCAAAAGAAGAAGGAAGAACTAAAAGAGGAGCGGGGGTTGGAGGACGAAGAAACCATAAAAAGAGAAAAGAGAGCGAGAAAGAAGAAAAAAGGAAAGAAAGAGGAGGTGGTGGACGAAGAAGAGGAGAGTAGGAGACGAAGAAGGAGGAGAAGATCGCGGCGCGCGAAGCGGCGCGGAACGCGGACCCCGGCCGGAGAGACGGGACGAAGAACGCCGCGAACGGCGGAACGGAGAAGAGAAAAAAAACAAAAAAAAACGAGGGGCGGAACCGCGAAGAAACGGAAAAGACCAAATGGAGAAGGAAAGGGAAAGAGGGGGGAAGAGAAAGAGAAGACAAGAATGATTCGGAAGACGATTTTTTGGTTGGTGCAAAAATAAAGAAGGGAGGAAAAAGAAAGAAAAATGGAAAGAAAGAGAATAAAATAAGGGAAATAAAATAAGAAGCGAAAAGAAGAAAAAGGGAAGAATAAAATAAAAAAAAGACCGAAGATGAAGGAGACGAAGAGCGAGCAAGAAAAAACCGGGGGACAGGGGACGGGGACATGATTCGAAACGTTCCCCCCACCCCCCCCCCCCCACCCCCCCTCACTCAACTTAAGACTCGCTTCGCTTCACAATTCCGTAAACCTTTTTTTGTTTTCTTTTATTTATTTATGTATTTATCTTTTTTATTTTTATTTTATTTTTTTTATTTATTTTTTTTTTTATTATTTTTTTTTTTTTTTGACTAGTTGTGATGTGATTTCTTGGATATATTTCTAGAGCCCTGATAATCACACTATCAACAACAAACATTTTTGGCTTTTGGTTTAATAATAATGATAATAAATAGCAATAATGGTAATAGTAATGATAATGATAATAAAAATGATAATGATGATCATAATGATAATAGAAATGATAAAAGTCATCATAATAGTGGTGATAATAATAATGATGATGACACTAATAATAATAATAATAATAATAATAATAATAATAATAATAATAATAATGATAATAATAATAATGATGATAACAATGATGATGATAATAATAATAAAGATAATAATAATGATAACAATAATAATAATGATACTAATATTAATTGATAAGAATAATGATGATGATCACAACAATAATAATAATGATAATAATAATAACCATTGGCTTTCAAAATCCGCGATAAACATGAGCTCTCAATCATCCCTGACTCTTGACGGCAGAATGTTGACAGCTTATTTATGGCTCAGATTCCATGAGGTTCGACGTGTTTACTTGTTTATTTCTTTACTTTGATTTTGTTTGGCTTGTCTTTTTTTTTTTTGTTTGTTTGTTTGTTTGTTTTTTGTTTTTTAGGGTTTTGGAGAGGGAGAACTGGGGAGGGGGAGGGGGAGAGAGGGGGAGAGGGAAAGAGAGAGGGGGAGAGATTGAGAGAGGGGGGAGTGGGAGGGAGAGAGAGCGAGACAGAGTGAGAGAGAGAGAGAGAGAGAGAGAGAGAGAGAGAGAGAGAGAGAGAGAGAGAGAGAGAGAGAGAGAGAGAGAGAGAGAGAGAGAGAGAGAGAGAGGGAAAGAGAGAGGGAGAGAGACGGACAGAGAGAGAGAGAGACAGAGACAGAGACAGACATACAGAGAGAGAGATAGAGATAGATAGCTAGAGAGAGATATATAGATAGAGAGATAGAGAGAAAGAAA
>NW_028234436.1:24172095-24174595 GCF_977035675.1 Penaeus japonicus
CCTCTCCCTCTCTCACTTTCCCCCCTCCCTCCACCTTTCTATCCCTCCTCCCTCCCTCCCCTCTCACTTTTTCTCTCTCCTCCCCCTCTCCTCCCTCTCTCTCCTTCCCTCCCTCCCCTCTCACTTTTTCTCTCTCCTCCCCCTCTCCTCCCTCTCTCTCCCTCCCTCCCTCCCCTCTCACTTTTCCCCCCTCCCTCCCCCTCTCTCTCCCTCCTCCCTCCTCCTCTCTCTCCCTCCTCCCTCCCTCCCTTCTCACTTTTTCTCTCTCCTCCCCTTCTCTCCCCATCTCCATCCTTATTCCCTTCCCCTCCCCTCCCTCTCCCTCTCCCTCCCCTCTCACTTTCCCCCCCTCCCTCCCCCTCTCTCTCCCTATCTCCATCCTTATTCCCTCCCTCCTTCCGCCCCTTCCCTCTCACTTTTTCCCCCTCCCTCCCTCCCCTCTCACTTTTTCCCTCTGCCCATCTCCATCCCTATTCCCTTCCCCTCCCTCCCTCCCTACCTCCCTTCCCCTCTCACTTTTTCCCTCCCTCTCCCTCCCTCCCTCCCTCTCCCCTCTCAGTTTCCCCCCCTCCCTCCCTCTCCCTCCCTCCCTTCCCCCTCCCCTCTCACTTTCCCTCCCCATCTCCCTCCCTCACCGTCCCCCTTCCCCCTCCCTCCCTCCCTCCCCTCTCACTTTTTCCCCCCTTCTATTTTTAAAACGCGACACCTTTATGAATCATCTAATTAAAAGTAATGTTTTTCCCGATACTCCCTCCCTGTTCGCTTGTGTCAATCAACGGATGAAAAGTTGACGCGAATTGATGGTTCTATTGACACCAAGTAGATTGGCGAGGGCGAGCCGTTTTTCCCTTTCCCCGATAGATAGATCGATCGATAGATAGATAGATGGATAGAAAGATAGATAGGTAGAGAGATAGGTAGGTAGATAGGTAGGTAGGTAGATAGATAGATAGATGGATAGATAGGTAGATAAGTAGATAGATAGGTAGGTAGATTGATAGATAGGTAGATAGAAAGATAGGTGGATAGATAGATAGATAGGTAGATGGATAGTTTGATAGGTAGTTTGATAGATAGGTAGATAGATAGATAGGTCGATAGGTAGATGGATAGGTCGATAGGTAGTTTGATAGGTAGGTAGATAGATAGATAGGTTGATAGGTAGATGGATAGATAGTTTATGTGATATGTGATAGATAGATTGGGATAGATAGTTGGATAGATAGATAGATAGAGATAGATAGAAAGATAGATAGAAAGATGGATAGGTAGATAGATAGATAGATGGATAGATAGATAGATAGATAGATAGTTCGATAGATAGATAGGTAGAGAGATAGTTTATGTGATATGTGATAGATAGATTGGGATAGATAGTTGGATAGATAGATAGATAGAGATAGATAGATAGATAGATAGAGATAGATAGAAAGATAGATAGATAGATAGATAGATAGAGATAGATAGATAGATAGATAGATAGATAGACATAGATAGAAAGATAGATAGATAGATGGATAGGTAGATAGATAGATAGATAGTTCAATAGATGAACAGTTCGATAGTTATATAGATAGATAGATAGTTTATGTGATATGTGATAGATAGATTGGGATAGATAGTTAGATAGATAGATTTATAGTTTATGAGATAGATGATAGATGATAGATATTTCATAAGTTAGATATATTGGGATAGATAGATAAATGGATAATTGCTAAGATAGATAGATTGGGATAAATATATAGATAGATAGGTTATGAGACAGATGATAGATAGATAGATATTTCATAAGTTAGATGTACTGGGCTATATATATATATTATATATATATATATTATATATATATATATATATATATATATATATATATATATATGTATATATATATATATATATATATATATATATATATTTCGTATTTATATATATTTATATACTGTATATATGTATATATATAGATATTATATATAGAAATTATATATAAATATATATATATATATAATATCATTATATATATATGTATATATATATTCATATATACATACACACACAATACATTACACACACCCCAACCCACAGGGACAACACCACACACACACACACACACACACACATATATATATATATATATATAATATATATATATATATAAATATATATATATATATATATATACATATATAATATATATATATATATATATATATATATATTATATATATATATATATATATATATATATATATATATATAGAGAGAGAGAGAGAGAGAGAGAAGAGAGAGATGAGGGGAGAAGAGAGGAGAGAGAGAGGAGGAGAGGTGGGAGGAGAGAGAGAGAAAGAGAGAGAGAGAAAGAGAAAGATAGATAGATCGATAGATAAGATAGATAGATAGATAGATAGAGATAAACAGATAATAGATAGATATATAGTTTATAATATAGATAGATTACGATAGACAGATAATAGAAAAATAAATAATTAAAAAATAGATAGAT
>NW_028234436.1:24191398-24193898 GCF_977035675.1 Penaeus japonicus
AAATATAGAAATAAAATTCTTTCGGTGTTATATAAAATTTAAATAGATCAATTGAATATTGAAAAGGTTATTGAAAAGATTATCGATAAAGGTCATAAAGAGCATGAATATAAAGATAAAAGGGAGGATTGTTAAATCATAAACGGTGTTTTAAGTGTCAAGCGAAAGAGTGTGAGAGAAATAATTGATAAAAAGTATATTAAAAGATAAGATGATGATGATAGCGATAGTTGTAATGTCTATGATGATGATTATAAGTAATATCATTATCATCAACGAAAACAACAACAACAACAATTATAATAACAAATGCAACAACAATAATTACAATGACAACAAATGCAACAACAACAATTACAATGACAACAAATGCAACAACAACAAAAATAACAACAATAACACAAACAAAAACCACAAAAACAACAACACAAACCCAAAACAAACAACAACACCACCAACAACAAAATAAAAGACTAATGAATCATACACTCCATACGCATTCACCATCCAAGGACACACGTGTAAATCTTAGTGTTCTAACCGACCACAACAAAGCGCCCTGCCGCCTCTCCCTCCGCCTCTTCGTCTCTCTGCTTTTCCTATTTTGTTTATTAGTGATAAGTAACATAATCTTGATAATGGATTGATTGCCTTGGGATGCTAATCTATCATCTGTTGGGTTTCTCACGGGAATGGAGGCTTGGATATTCACGTCGAGATGGAAACGCGACTGAAATGAATTGCTGTTTCTGCGAGATATAGTTTGTGTATTTCCCTTGTTTTCTGTTTTTTTTTTAAATTAAGGATGGTGGTGATTGTGGTGATTAGAGTGATGGTGATTAGTGTGATTAGTGTGATGGGGATTGTGGGGATTAGAGTGGTGTTGATTAGTGATGGTGATTGTGGTGATTAGAGTGGTGGTGATTAGAGTGATGGTGATTGTGGTGATTAGAGTGGTGATTGTAGATGTGATGAAAAAACAACAATATTGACAATGTGATGATGATGATTATTATTTAAATGATGATGATGATTAGGATCAGGATAATGAAGGTAATTATGAGCTTTATATGGTAATCATGATAATGAGAATATTGGTGATAATAGAATTAATTATATAATGATATCGATAATGGTAATGATGATAATAGTAATGCAAGTAATGATGTGATAATAATAAAACATTCATAATGATATCAATAATAAGGATATTGATGATAATAATGATAATTGTGATAATTATATCTAACATTGATGAAAATGATAGTAATAATGATAATGATAATTATAATGATATTGAAAACTACAACGAGGGTAAATCTGATAATAAAAATGGTTACAAAAATACTGATAAAAACGCCTCTAATTATACTAGACACAAACAAAAAAATAATGATAATAATTCAAATAATGCAAAAGTGATTAGACTAATAACTGAATAACTTCTAATAAACACAAACTTGCAACTACTCCATTTGCCACACGTGTTCACGTGATTTACAATTTCATTTTGTAATCCAATTCAAGTAACTAATTCTATATAAATGATTCTTATTATACATAAAAGAGAAAACAAACCCATCCCACACCGTTTCAAAAGTCTTAATAACGATTAACGACGTAAAAACAACAACAAATAAATAAAACAATAAAAACTAAATAAAAATTAAAAAATCATAAAATCTGGCAACACCGACTCTTGCCACACCGAGTTCACATGATTTATAATTCCGAGAGTTCCGTTCCGCACAATTGGATTGAGTCTCTTATGGAACAATGTAATACTACGGCAGCTGTAGTAATCGTATTGATGGAATATAATTGTTAAATGGAATTCAACTTTGGGGAAACGGATTAATTCATCTAGGCCTTTTGAGAACTTAAATGCATTTTGGAATGTGATTATTCTCTCTCTTCGTCTCTCTCTCTCTGTCTTTCTTTCTTTTTTTCTCTTTCCGCTCTTTTTATCTTAATCTTTTTCTGTGTCTTACTCTCTTTCACTCTCTCTCTGTCTCTCTCTTTCTATTTTTCTCTCTGTCTGTCTCTATCTCTCTTTCTCTCTCTCTTTCTTTCTCTCTCTCTCCCTTACTCCTTCCCTCTCTCCCTCATTCTCTGTCTCCCTCTCTCCTTCTTTCTCTCTATCTCTTTCACCATAAGTTTCACCCACGAAATTAAATGGAGCAGTTCACAATGCACTCCTCTCTCTCTCTCTCTCTCTCTCTCTCTCTCTCTCTCTCTCTCTCTCCTCTCTCCCTCCTTCCCCCCCCCTCTCTCTCTCGTCTCTCCTTTCCCCCCCCCCCCCCGTATACTCTCTTTCTCCCCCTCTTTCTCTCTCTCTCTCTCTCTTTCTCTCTCTCTCTCACTCCTCTCTCTTCTCTTTCTAGCTCTCATCTCTCTCTCTCTCTCATCCTCTCTCCGCATCTCACCTCTCTCCCTCCCTTCCTCTCTCTCATCTCTCTCTCTCCACTTTCCTCTCCTCTCTCTCTCTCTCTCTCCTCTC
>NW_028234436.1:24211398-24213898 GCF_977035675.1 Penaeus japonicus
AAGAAGGGAGGAGATAAGGAGCACATAAGAGGAAGAGGAAAAGGGAATAATAATAACAAAATGAGATTAAGAGGGTGCAATCATATTGCTTGGTGAAGACTTGTATCGCCAGATCAGAGAAAAGGGGAGATCGAGATAAAAAAATAATAATAATAAAATAAAAAAGTACAAGTTAGGATATAACAAAGGAAAATAGGAAAAAAAATACAAGATAAGAAAGGAAATGAAAAAAGGAACTAAAAAGATTTCAACTGAGAAAAAATAAAAAATGTATTGAAGAAAAGGGTGTCTCCTTGCACTGGCGGAAGCGAATCTCTAATCCCCGGTAAGATATCTGATGTCGCAGCGGAGGAAAATGTTTGCCGCCATTCACGCGATCTAGTTATGAGAGAAAGCAGAGAGGGAAGAGTGAGAGGGGGGAGGTATGGGATATGATAAGAGTGAAGGTAAGTATAAAGAAAAAGAGAGGGTCAGGTGTATGGAAGAGGGAGGTGGAAAGACAGAGAGAAAGAGCGATAGAGAGGGAGAGAGAGACATAGGGGTGAGAGAGATGTGGTGTGAAGAAAGAAAGATGAAAGATGAGAGAGAAAAAAGAAAGTTGGAAGAGATAGAGAGAGAGAACTGAAAACAATAGAGGGGAAGAGAAACGAACGCAGAGAGCTTGAGCGAGACAAAAATAAAAACAAAAAACAAAAGAAGAGAAGTCGAGAGATTCACCTCATATTTTCGTATATGATTGCGAATAAATGGAAAATGCAGCCAGGAGGAGAGAGAGTCATGAGTCAAAGAATGGAGAGCAACTCAGCACAGAACAAGCCTCTCCTCCCCCTCCCCCCTCCCCTCGCCGCCCTCTCCCCCCCCCTCCTCACCCTCCCCCTCCTCCCCCAACATCCCTCTCTAAGTCCTCACAAACATGGGAAAATTTGACAATTAAATTAAATACAAACCTCCCCTTAATTACCATCCCGTCACAAGATAGGAAGAAAAGGAAAGGATAAGAAAGAGGAGGAAGAGAAAAGAGGACGATAAAGGAAGATAAACAAAATAGATGAAGAGGCATCATATTCCCAATTAAGGGAGATCAGTAAAAAAATAATAATAATAAATAAAAAATACAAGTTAGAAAACAAAGGAAAATAGAAAAAAAATACTAGAAAAAAGGAAATGAAAAAAGGAAACTAAAAAGATTAGAGAGAAAAATAAAAAATGTTGAAAAAGGTGTCCTCTTCTCTTGGCGGAAATACAAATCCACGCGGGTAAATTCTGAATGTCGCAGCGAGGAAAATGTTGGCCCATTCACACGATCTTTAGTGAGAGAAAGAGAGAGAGAGAGGAGGAGGGGGGGGGGATGGGGATATGAGAGAGAAGGAGATAAAGAAAAAGAGAGGGTCAGTGGAGGAAGGGGGAGGGAAAGAAAGAGAGAAAGAGCGAGAGAGAGAGAGAGAGAGACCAAGGGGAGAGAGGGTGAGAGAAAAGAAAATGAAAGATGAGAGAGAAAAAAGAAAGTGAAAGATAGAGAGAGAAAGAAAACAATAGAGGGAAGAGAAACGAAACAGAGACTGAGCGAGACAAAAAAAAAAAAAAAAAAAAAGAGAGAGAGAGAGAGATTCACATCATATTTTCGATATGATGTGAAGAAAAATGAAAATGCACCAGGAGAGAGAGAGAAAGAGAAAGAATGAGCAACTCACACAGAAAACTCACGCCGAGTCACTTCCTCTTACTGACACACCGCAACGTACCAGTGAACTAGGATTATCTCATCTCACTAATAGCAGTATTCTTAGACACATCCACTCCGCGGTCTCTTCACCAATCTGCAAAGTAAAGGAAGATCTACAGGTGTTTGCAAATTATAGAGGAATTAAGCTAACCATACGCTGAAGGCTTGGAAAATCCTTATCGACAGAAAGCTAAGGCAGGAAAACCACAATAAGGGAAGAGCAATTTGACTTCAACCCGAAGAAAAAGCACCACAGACGCCATCTTTAAAGTCAGAATACAGACAGGGAAGTCCTTAATTAAGGAGCTGAAGGAACTAAATTATATCTTTAACGATTAAGAAAAGACCTATGATTGAGTGGCGAAGGAAGATGTTTGGTTACTGCTTGAGAAAGAGGGGAGTGCTTGCGTATGTGGAATGCATACAGGACATGTACATTGTTATAGGGGGTGTATGACAGATGTACGATGTGCAGTGTGGATGACATTACCTTTCAAAGTGGAAGTCGGTGTCCACCAGGGATCGACGCTGAGCCCCTTCGTGTTTGGGACTGTCATGGACCATATGACAGAAGTGAGGTGACTTATGAATCATATGACAAGTGAGGTTACTTATGAATCATATGACAAGTGAGGTGACTTATGAATCATATGACAGGAGTGAGGTGACTGTTATTGTATGACAGAAGTGAGATGACTGTCATGGACCATATGACAGATGTGAGGTAACTGTTATTGTATGACAGAAGTGAGGTGACTGTTATGGACCATATGACAT
>NW_028234436.1:24223898-24228898 GCF_977035675.1 Penaeus japonicus
CTCTCTCTCTCTTTCTCTCTGACTCACTCACTCCCTTCTCTAATCCCCTCCCTCCACCCCCCATTCCTCTTCATCTCTCTCTTTCTCTCTCTCTCTGTCTCTCTCTCTCTCTCTCTCTCTCTTTCTCTCTCTCATCCATCTCGTCTCTCTCTCCTCCAGACTCTCCTCTCTCCGTCTCTCTCTCCTCCACGTCTCTCTTGCACTCTCCATCTCTCCTTCTCCCTTCAACCCACTCGCCACATTCTCTCTCACTCCCCTCTACCTCTCCTTATTCTCTCATCCCTTCTCCCTCTCTTCCTCGCTCCTTCCCTTGAACCTTTCCATATCCCCATCACCTCACTTCACAGTCACCCCCTCTCCATCCCTCCTCCCTCTCTCCCTTCGAACCCGATCGGTCAACAGCTCAACTCTCCCCCGAATTCCCTCTCCTCCATCTCCTCCCTCTCTTTCTTCTCTCTCTGCTCTCTCTCTCTTACTCTCCTCCCTCTCTCTCTCCTCTCTCTATCCCTCACGTCTCATCTCTCATGCCTCTCACCACTCTCTCCTCTCTCTCTCCTCTCCTTCACCTCTCATCCCCTCCTCTCCAAACGATATGTTATCTCTTTTTCAAAATATCTGCTGCTGAGATTCGATATTACTGTAAGTAGTGATGTACATTTAAATGATTTCTACATTCCTAGAAAAGCAGCATGTTTGATTCTAGAGTCTATTACTACTTTTGTTATTATTGTTGAATTTTTAATTGTGTTGAATTGTTATACATTATTTTTTCTTTTCTATCTTCTTCATAGTTATACTTCTTGATATCATAATATATATATTTATAGTCTATATTTAGTTCTTTATATTTTTCTTTTTACTTTTTTTTTTTATTATAATAAAAATATTATCACATCTATATATAAACATCTCCTTTTTTACAATTAATATTGTTCTGTTATTCATATTACTATATTTATTGAGAGTTTTATTTTAGTGTTTTATACTAATTTCGACTATCTATAATACTTATATTTCTTTATTCATCTCTGGTGTGTGTGAGCGTGAGAGGAGATGTGTGAGGTAGAGAGTGAGAGAGTCGAGAGAGGGTGGGTGGGACGGAGTCGAGAGGAAGAGTTGCACGTTGCCGTAGAGAGAGAGAGACTCCAGGACGAGTCAGAGCTAGAGAGAGCGCATTAAGCTCAGTGTCCATAGACAGAGCGAGTAAACAGCGAGAGAGAGGAGAAAGAAAGAAAATCCACTCCTATACGTAACGTAACACTACAGCATATACATTATCACATACTAGATAGCTCATACTATCTTCAAACAAGACCCCTCGAGATATAAATCAAACAGTAGTACAACGGAAATAACATATAGACTACAGATATCTAGATATAGATATAGATAATCAAAACTAAGATTCTCTTCATCAAAATGAAGAAAACTGAAAAAGAGATAAAGAAAGAAGAAAGAAGCAAGAAGATTCTAGAAAAAAAACGATTATCTCATATGCTCTTCGATCCTCATTTTTCATCACCCAGGGGACTGGGGTTTGATGCAGATCCCTGTTTTTCCGGTTTCTATTTTTCGTTCATCTAAGACTGCACTTACAATTATCTATCTGTTTACTTCGTAAGATATAATATATATAGATAATACTAAATATATATCTTATTATTATATTATATTATTCACATATATATCTTTTTATATCATACATTATATATATATTATATAAATTCTTCTATATATATATTATATTATCATATATAATATAATAATATACATATAAATATATTATATAATAGATAGATAGATAGATAGTTAGATCGGATATATCGACATATAGATTACTACATAAGATGATTTGATATATATGTTTTTCTTGGTTCTTTTCCAACATGTATGTGATCTATTATATATTTTTATCACTCTACTCACTATTCAACATATTAATTAGTTTTGTATGCATGCAGTGATCACCTGTTTATAGTGAGCGCTGTTTTTCGTGAAAGAGATTAGAGAAGAAAATTGTTAGAGGAAAGATAACATAGCTTATGAGAAAGGATCAAAGTAAAAGTCCTCTCGATTCATAAGAAATAGCACTAGAAAAACAAATACCTACTATCACATCTAACACTAATTGCCAAAGAGTCAGAGTATCTGCAGACTAGAGACTCTACCTCAACTGTACGGGTCCGTCAACGCTATTTCCATCTAGTTTTACAACTTCCCGCTACATTCTCTCCAGACAGTCGCCAAAAATCGACCCGTCACAAAGGCCCGTAAGGAGATCCATCGCCTTCATCTATCGTTCCTGAGCGACCTCGCAAATAGGACTCCTTAAAGAGATGGACTGCTAACTCTACTCGGTGATGGTTAGGAATTAGTATCTTTTGATAGACGGTTTGTTATCAATTTGGATGTTATAAGGCCCCGTAGGATTATTCCTTACGTGACAGAGATTCTTCGTCAGTGATATTGGGGTTAGAAATGATAGAACTGGTTTGAAGCTTTTTCTTTTTCTCTCCTTTTCGAGAAGGGTGGAGGGTTATGGTTGGAGGGGGTCAGTCGGGGGTTGCTGGGGCGGGGCGTGGGAGATAGGGGATGGGGGGAAAGGCGTATGAAGTGTGTACTCAAAGGTAATACGAGATATGCTGAAACAGCGCGCATTTGAAAGATCTCCTGGCGGATATGAAGTATTATAGGGTGCTATATTAGGTAGAGGTAGACGGTAGCTATAATCTCCGAAACCCCAGTTTAAACACACTCTAAATAATAACAAGGAGAAAATCTAAAGTGAGATCAAAGACTAAAAAAAACTAATAATACAACAGACACGAAATGAAGAATATAAAAGGAGTTGAGTGAGGAGAAGGAGACAACGATCAGTAGCAGATAGAGACAGAGAGAGAAAAGAAAAATGGAGACACAAGACACTAAAATCTCCTCTAGAAATCAAAAGCCAGGGTTAACTACGAAGAAACCCCACGAGTTATTCAACGAGGCGGGTAATACAGGGTTATACAGCGACTCGCGCAGGCGACTGGGATCCTTCGCTGGGTAGGGAGGTGAGGGTAGGGTCCCACAGGAGTAGAGGGGGTTAGAGAGAGAGGGAGGTGCTCAGAAGAGCTGGGGGTAGGGAGATGAAGGGGTGCTAGGAGTAGAGGGGGATAGGGATAGAGGGTTTGCTGGAGTACCGCAGGAGGGGTAGGGAGAGGCAGGGTAAGGGAGTGAGGGGTTCTTCAGGGAGAGAGGGGGTAGGGAGATGAGGGGTTATAGGGATTCAGTCAGTCGGTCAACAGGTGAGAGAGGGGGAAGAGGTAAGCAACGGGGTAATGGGCGAGAGTAGTGTCGGCCGCAGAGGGGGAGCGTAGGGAGAGACAGCATCAGGGAGAGAGGGGGATAGGGACGAGGAGGTGTGGTAACGCGACGGGAGGGGTCAGGGATGCGAGGGGCTTCCCGTAGGGGACGATCAGAGGGGGTAGTGGAGAGTTCTATGGGGGTAGGGACGAGACGGGGTGTAAGCGATAGAGTAGGGGATCTCGTGGAGCTGAGGGGGGTAAGGGAGAGAGGGGTATCCCACCAGGTTGAGAGAGGGGGTTTCCGGGAGACAGATCGGGGTTAGAGAGAGAAGGGGTGTACGGCGCCAGAGTCGGTCCTCCAGGGAGAGAGGGTGTGTTAGATGCAGAGAGGGTAGGTTTGGGATCAGACGGGGTCTAGGGAGAAGAATGGTGGCACCTAATCCTCCTAATTTTTATAGGGCTAGAAGTCTGGGGGTAGTGAGAGATGAGGGGTTTAGTTGCGAGAGGGGAGGGAAGGCGGAGGGGTAGGGAGAGTCCAGCGGGGTAGGGAATGAGATGGGGGTAGGGAGAGAGGGGGAAGGGAGAGAGGGGGTTCTAGGTGAAGAGAGTGGTAAGGGCGGGAGGGTTAGGAAGAGGGGGTAAGTGAGAGAGGGTGATAGGGATATAGGTATATCGTCGAGGGAGTAGTAGGGTGAATTTCATTCCCATGGGTATACCAAGGGGTATATGAGGAGTCGAGGGGGAGTAGCATAGAGTGGGTGGTCCAGGGAGACAGAGGTCGTGGGAAAAGAGGGGTCTCAGTGAGATAGGGGGAAGGGAAGGAGGGGTGATAAAGGGAGAGAGGTTGCAAATGCTGAGAGAGGGGGTAAGGGAGAGAGGGTATTACGGGAGTCTAGGGTGGATTAATGGATTTGAGGGTGGTAGGTAGGTAGGGAGATGGCGGGTAGGGAGAAGAGGGGGTAGGTAGAGAGGGGGGTAATAGGAGAGACCGGTAGGTGAGAGAGGGGTGTAGGAGAGAGGTGGGTTAGGGAGAGAGGGGGTCAAAGGGAGGTAGGGGTAGGGAGAGAGAGGGGGTAAGGCGAGAGAGGGGGTAGATAAACAAAGGGAGACAGAGCGGGGTAGGGGATAATAGGGGACAAGGCTAAGAGGGGTTAGGAGAGAGGTATGTAGAGAGATCGAGGGGGTAGGAGAGAGGGTAGGGAGAGAGGGGGTTCTGGGAAGAGCAGGTGGTATTCCACAATAAATAGGAGAGAGGGGGTTAGGCGGAGAGAGGGTTAGGGAGAGAGTGCGGGAAGTGAGGAATGGTGGCGGGTCATAGGGTGAGATAGAGGGGGTGTATGGGGAGAGAGGGGGTAGTCAGAGAGGGGGTAAGGAAGAGGGGGTTATGGAGAGAGGGGTCCAATTAGGTAAGACAGGGTGTTTCACGATACGAGGGGGTTAGAGAGTTGAGGGGTTTCTGGGATTGAGAGTGGTAGGGATTCACGAGGGGGTTCTGGGGAGTCGAGCGGTGTTAAGGGTAGAGTCTTCTTCCCCCCCCCCTCCCCCTTTTCCTTTCCTTCTTTTCCTTTTCCTTCCCCCTCCTCCCCCCTTTTCCCCTCTTCCCCTTTCTTTCGCTTCCTTTATTTTTTCCCCACCTCCTTCTCTCCTCCCCTTCTCTCTCTCTCCTCCTCCTCATCACTCCATCTCCCTTCGAGTCCATCTCTCCACTCT
>NW_028234436.1:24232592-24235092 GCF_977035675.1 Penaeus japonicus
CACCGCCCCCCCTAACTTCCCTTCCCCCGGTGACATTTTCCGTCCCCCTTCTCTTCACAACCCTTGCCTCATCACTTTCCAAAGGCAGTTTACTTCCTTATTCGCCTCATCCTCCCCCCTCCTCCCTTCCCCTTTCCCTCTCCTCCTATCTCCCTTTCTCTTTTCCTCTTTCATCTGTCCTATGGTCCCTTTTCTTCCCTTTTTCCTCACCCTTTCATGTGTCCTTTCCCTTTCCCTCTCCCTCTCCCCACTTCCTTCTTCTCCCCACCTCTTTCTTCTCCCCTTCTCTTCCTCTCCCCACCTCCTTTTTCCCATCCTCTTTTCCTCTCCCTACCTCTCTCTTCTCCCCTCCTCTTTTCATCTCCCCACCTCTTTCTTCTCCTCTCCTCTTTTCACACAGAGACAAACAGAGACAGATAGACAGAGACAGATAGACAGAGACACACAGACAGACAGAGACAGATAGACAGATACACATAGACAGATACACATAGACAGACAGAGACACACAGACAGACAAACAGAGACAGACACACACAGACAGACAGAGACAGACAGACAGACAGAGACAGACAGAGACAGACAGACAGAGACACACAGACAGACCGACAAACAGAGACAGACACACAGACAGACAGATAGAGACAGACAGAGACAGACAGACAGAGACAGACAGACAGAGACAGACAGACAGACAGAGACAGACAGAGACAGACAGACAGAGACACACAGACAGACCGACAAACAGAGACAGACACACAGACAGACAGATAGAGACAGACAGAGACAGACAGACAGAGACAGACAGACAGAGACAAACAGAGACAGACAGAGACAGACACACAGACAGACAGACAGAGACACACACAGACAGACAAACCGAGATAGACAAACAGAGACAGGCAGAGAGAGACAAACAGAAACAGACAGAGACAGACAAACAGAGACACACAGACAGACAGACAAACAGAGACAGACAGACAGACAAACAGAGACAGACAGAGACAGACACACAGAGAAACAGAGACAGACAGACAAACAGAGACAAACAGACAGAGACAGACAGACAGAGACAAACAGACAGACAGAGACAGACAAACAGACAGAGACAGAGACAGGCAAACAGAGACAGACAGAGACACACAAACAGAGACAGAGACAGACAGATAGACAGAGACACACAGACAAACAGAGACAGACAGAGACAGGTAGACAAAGACAGATAGACAGAGACACATAGACAGACAAAGACAGACAGAGACACATAAACAGATAAACAGAGACAGAGACAGACAGACAGACAGACAGAATCAGACAGACAGACAGAGACAGATAGACAGAGACACACACATACAAACAGAGACAGACAGAGACAGAGACACATTGACAGACAAACAGAGACAGACAGAGACAAACAGAGACACACAGACAGACAGACAAACAGAGACAGACACACACAGACAGAGATAGACAGACAAACACAGACAGACAGAGACAGACAGACAGACAGAGACAAACAGACAGACAGAGACACACAGACAGACAGAGACAGACAAACAGACAAACAGAATGAGAGAGCGAGAGAAAGGTAAGGAGCAAGAGCGAGGCCAGAATCCCGTCTGAACGGATCGTCCTTAGGGTCGTAACTCCTTTGTACTTTGTAAGAGATAGCGACCTTAAGGAAAGGGGGAGGGGGAGGGAGGAGCGGAGGAGGGTAGGATGGGGTGGGGTGGGGGAGTGGGAGGGGGGAGGGAAGGGGAGGGAAGTGAGGTGATTTTGGGGGTGGGATGGGGGGGATGGGATGGGGGTAGGTGGGGGTGGGGGTTGGTTATTGTATAGGAGGGAGAGTAGGAGGGGGGGGGTAGGGGTTGGAACTCGTATGAGAGGTTGTGGGATCTTTGTAAAAGTGTGGGGAGGGTGTATCTGTATCTATATCTATGTCTATATCTATATCTATCTATCTATCTATCTATCTTTCTCTCTCTCTCTCTCTCTCTCTCTCTCTCTCTCTCTCTCTCTCTCTCTCTCTCTCTCTCTTCTCTCTCTCTCTCTCTCTCTCTCTCTCTCTCTCTCTCTCTCTCTCTCTCTCTCTCTCTCTCTCTCTCTCTCTCTCTCTCTCTCTCTCTCTCTCTCTCTCTCTCTCTCTCTCTCTCCCCCTCGCTCTCTCCTTCCCACCATCCTCCTTTCCTCCCTTCCTGTCCCCCCCCCACCCACCCACCCCCGTCTCCCACATACAGCATCCCAACTAAACAATAACAAACACTATTACATAAACATTGAACCCCAATTATACCATACTTTCTCTATAAATTATATATATATTATATATACTATAAATCTGATTATCTTTACAAATTGGCAACCATATTGTATATAAAACCATATTAGTATATATCTCTCGATTTGACTTATAGCTTACATAACTAATGACTGATATTTATAATTTGTATAACTAATGGCATATTATGATAATTAGCATTACGAATGCGGCATGATTATG
>NW_028234436.1:24240092-24250092 GCF_977035675.1 Penaeus japonicus
CATTATCATTATCATCACCAGCGTCATCATTCTCATTATCATCATCAGCATCAGCATCATCATCGCTATCATTATCATCACCAGCATCATCACTATCGTCACTATCATTACCAGCATCACTATTATCTTAAATATATCATTTACGACAATAAATATAATTTAATTCCTGTAAACTCAAAATTCAAATTCAAAATTAGACGAGAGAGGTTGTCTGTTATTTTTTTATTTATTCATTTATTTTTTTCTTCTTTCTTTTTTTTTTTTTTTTTTTGTGTGTGTGTTTTCACATATGTCTCTCTCTCTTTCTTTCTCTTCCTCTCTCCCAGTCCCTCTCTTCTTCTTTTTTATCTCCCTCTTTTTCTCACTCCTCTCTTTCTCTTCATTTTTGCTTTCCATTTCAAATTTGAAATTGAAAATAATTTTTAACTTAAAGGAACCTGATGTGAGATAGAAAGAGAGAAAGGAAGAAAGAGTGATAAGTAAGGTAAGGTAAGGAAGGGAAGGATGGGTGAGGGAGGGAAGGTTGGGAGAAGGAGGGGTGAGGGAGGGAAGGTTGGGAGAAGGAGGGGTGAGGGAGAGAAGGGTAGGAGAGGGAAGGGTGGAAGAGGGAGGGGTGAGGGAGAGGGAAGGTTGAGTGAGGGAGGGAATAGGAAGAGAAGAAACAATGGCATCCTACTGTTTATCTTTCTATGTGGATTTGAGGCGGAGAATATTTCGTCGATTACAAAAATAAAAATAAAAATAAAAAGAATAAAAAGATAATAATGACAATAATAATTATAATAATGGTAAATTATAATGATAAATAATAATAGTAATAATAATAAGAAGAATGATGATAATCAATTGATAATAATGATTAAAATAATAATAATGAAAATAATGATTATGATGATAATAATAATAATAATAATAATAATAACAATAATAATGATAATAATAATAATAATAATGATATTAATAATAATGATAATGATAATAATGATGATGATAATAATAATAACAATAATAATAATAATAAAAATGATAATGATAATAACAATAACAGTGATAATAATGAAGCACCAGAAACTTTTTTTCCTAATTTTGAAGAAAAAAAGTTTGGTGTAAACATCAAATAACAAAATCAATAAAACAATGCAAACAAGCAAACACCACAAAAAATGACATTCCTAGACCTAGACATACACATGTTAATAATTACATAAGTATACCACATACGCATGATTTCGAAAAACGCTTAAATTAAACCTTTGAAAAGATTATTCAAGCTGATCCCATGGGCGTGAATTCCCAGAATCGTTTACGAAGGGAACCGTGGGCGTGGGCGTGGGCGTGGAAGACTATTAGAAAGGAGAGTCTTATGAAGAAAATTTTGGACCATTTGTTTAAAAAAAAGAGAGAAAAGAAAGAGAAAGAGAGCGAATGGGAGAGAGAGAGAGAAAGAGAGAGAGAGAGAGAGAGAGACAGAGAGAGAGAGAGAGACAAAGATAGAGAAAGAGAAAAATAACGAAAACAGTAACAACAAAAACCTCCTAATAACAAAGAATACGAGAGAGAGAGAGAGACAGAGACACAGAGAGAGAAAAAAGCGAGAATTAGAGAGAGAGAGAGAGAGAGAGAGAGAGAGAGAGAGAGAAAGAGAGTGAGAGAGGGAGAGAGAGAAAGCGAGAAAGAGAGAGAGAGAGAGAGAGAGGTGAGGTAGATGGGGTGGGGGAGAGGAGAGGGGGAGGGAGGGGAGAGAGGGAGGGAGGAGAGAGTGGGGGAAGGGAAGGAGGGGGTGAGGTAGGTAGAAGGGGTGGAGGAGGGGAGAGGGGGAGGGAGGGGAGAGAGGGAGGGTGAGGGAAGGGAGAGGGTGAGGGAGGAGAGAAATGGGAAGGAGGAAAGGAAGGGAGAGGGGGAGTAGGAGGGGGATTAGATAGGTAGAAGAGGTGGGGGAGGGGAGAGGGGGAGGGGGAGAGAGGGGAAGGAGGGAAGGATGGGGGAGTGGCGAGGTAGGGAGGGAAGATGTAAAGGAAAGAGGAAGGGGGAAGGGAAAAAGGAAGGAGAGGGTAGAAGGGAGGGGAGAGGTACGGAAAAGAAAGGAGAGAGAGAGAGAGAGAGAGAGAGATAGAGAGAGAAAGAAAGAGACAGAGAGAGAGATATAAAAAAATGATACAATCAGACGAACATACAAACATACATACAGATAGAGACAGAAACAGAGAAACAAAGAAACAAATAAAAACACAAGCCCCCCCCACCTCCCCCACCACACACATGCATCCCTCTCCCCTCTCCGACTCTTCCACCCCCTCTCCCTCCCTCCCCCTCCACTCCCCCCTCCCCTTCCACTCCCCTCTCGTCCCCCCCACTCCCCTCTCTCCCCACCCCACCCCCACCCCTCCCCCTCTCCCCCCTTCCACTCCCCTCCTCCCCTCCCCCCATCCTCCACTCCCCCCCATCCTCCACTCCCCCCATCCTCCACTCCCCTCCACTCCCCTTAATGGTAGGAGTATCATCTTCCGTAATAGGATTGTCGTTACAGCCTGATGTAATTAAGATAAGAGAAAATATTTCCTCTCCAAATTACCAGGAGAAACTTAAAAAGAAAAAAAAATAAATAAATAAGAAGAAGAAAGAAAGAAAAAATCTGAATGCCAAAAAAGAAAAAAAAAATCAGCAAAAAAAAAAAGAAAAAAAAATCTGAATACCAAAAAAAAAGAAGAAAAAAAACATCAACAAAAAAGAAGGAAGAAAGAAAAAAAAATCCGAGTGCAAAAAAAAAATAAAAACAATTCGCTTTCAATCACGAATGAAAGCAACATATACTAATTAATCTCTTTAATTATTATTATTATGGTAATTATCTAATCTATTATTTTTATTTCTTCTCATTTTGTGAAGAGGAAGCGAAATGAGTACATGAGTACAATTGTTTTCCTGCTGTGCTTGTGTTGCATGATTTCCTGAAAGAGACTTTGCTTGTTGCATGACTGTGGGAATTTTTGTTTTCGTCATTGTTTTTTTTTTTTTTTTTTTTTTTTTTTTGTATGGGGATGATGATAAAATTGCAGTGACTAATGATAGTGATAAAAAAAAATGTATATATATATATATATATATATATATATATATATATATATATATATATATATTGATAATATAATGACATAGATAAATTTAATATTCATGATGATAATGACAATATGTTAGTAACGATAGTAATAATTATGCTAACAGTAGTAATAATAATAATGATAATTTTAATGGTTTTGCGCATAATGATGATAAAGATTAAAGCAATAGCAACATATATATAGTGAGAGAGAAGGATATATATATATATATATATATATATATATATATATAGAGAGAGAGAGAGAGAGAGAGAGAGAGAGAGAGAGAGAGAGAGAGAGAGAGGGCGGAGAGAGAGAGAGAGAGAGAGAGAGAAGAGAGAGAGAAAAGGGGGGGGGGGCGAAATGGGAGAGGAGAAAGAGAGGGATTTATTATATATATATATATATATATATATATATATTATATATATATAAAAGAAATATATGTATATGATATATATATATACATATATATTCATATATATATATATATATATACAAACCTCATATATATATTATATATATATATATATATATATATATATATATATATATATAGATAGATAGATAGAGATAAATAGATAAATAGATAGATAGATATATAGAGAGACAACATCCTGAGAACAGCAAAACATAAATCCAAATCCTGGGAGTCACACAACACCGTAATCCTTTCCAATAAGATTTTATGTTCCAGCTGTTCTTGTTGTGTTTTTCCTCCCCATTCTGGTCTGGTCTGAATTGTAGATTAACCAATACAACCAGTTCACCCGTTAACCAGAATTGTCCGTTTGTATTGATAACTCTCTGGAAACTAGAGAAATGATTGACATGTATCTAAACCGAATAATTAAATTGTCTGGTTTCCGACTGGAATATATGCATGTGTCTTTTTTTTTCTTTTTTTTTCGTTTAACGTAAATTCAAAATTTTAAAATATCTTTGAGTATCGATATATTGCTCACTGAAGGGGTATATCTGGCTATTGGATGTCGAGTGCAGGTTGACCTAAGCTGACCTCTCTCGCTGGGATTTTAAGGGCGTAGAAAAAAAATGGACTAATCCTTAAGGAAAAGATATTTGAATTTCACTTCATGCAATATATATATATGTATATATCTGGCGCGTGTAGGCTCGGTGGATGTCGAAAGGGTAATCATGAATGCAATCACATACGTACATAGATACATACGTACACGCACAGATACGCGCGTGTATATACATATAGACACGTCGACATGCCTGTATCATTTTTTTTTCCCTCTCTCTCTCTTTCGTTACTAAAACAAACACTCATACACGTCGATGGTCAAACACCCAAACGCATGAACAATTTCATTCCCTCATTCGCTTACTCACTCAGTCACTCCCTTACCTATCCACTCCTACCTACATACACCGCTCCCCCCTTCCCTTCCTCTTTCGCCCACTTCCTCCCTTCTTTCCTGGCTCCCTATCTCCCTCCTTCGCCCACCCAATCCCTCCCTTCCTTCCTCCTTCTTTCGCCCACTCTCTCTCTCTCTCTCTCTCATGTTACCTCATCCTTTTGAGAGGTAAGTCAAAAAGTCTTTCTTTCTCTCTCTCTCTCTCTCTCTCTCTCTCTCTCTCTCTCTCTCTCTCTCTCTCTCTCTCTCTCTCTCTCTCTCTCTCTCTCTCTCTCTCTCTCTCTCTCTCTCTCTCTCTCTCTCTCTCTCTCTCTCTCTCTCTCTCTCTCTCTCTCTCTCTCTCTCTCTCTTTTCCCTTTCCAAAGGCAACTTTACTTTCCAGTCAAATCCATTAGGGAAGAAGCCAGGAAGCCAAACAGCCAATCAGCTTTGTGCTTTCAGAGGTGCTCGGTCATCCGGACGCTGTGATTGGCTGGGCTTGTTTGGCGCGGTCTCTTATAGATAAATAAGAATATAAATGGAAGTAATAGTGATTTTGTTTGATTGTAAAGGAAATAGTTATATTTTTTTCTGTTTTGTTTATTGTGTCTGTTTTATTTACTTATTTACTTACTTTTTCGATTTTAAATTTGAGTTATTTATGGTTTTCTATTAATTTTACTCGACATGTTATAGTTTCCATTTTTAGTCTATCTTTAAATTACGTCACTTTATCTCTTAATTTGAAATTATACAAGACTGAATCATCGCTGTTAAGAAACTAAAAAGAAAAGAAAAGAAAAGAAAAAAACAACAAAAATACATTTTGTGTAGGATATTATGCTCCTGCCACTAACAATACATCCTTCTCCTTCGACATCCGAGGAGCAACTGGTGGAAATATTGTTAACGGTTTTCGCCATTCTTTCTCCCCGTTTTCTATTTTGTCTTGTATTTTGAATTGACCAATCACATACCAGTACGGTGGGATATGGACCAATCAGAAGACAGGGACAGGGCTTTGGGTTATCATACATGAAAGTGTTATTCTTAACGATAAAAAAATGCGCTAAAAACTTATTTATTGTCTTTGATGCAAATTTGTTTACCTTAAATACACTTATTGTATAGTCATCTACATCTAAAATCGTATAGTTACATATGACGTTCAAAGAAATCTTATTACAACTGAAATAAACGTTTACGTTTAAAATAAAACCATTTGAATCCCAGAGATGGGCAAAGAGGGAGTACGTGAGGAAGAGAGAGAGAGACAGATAGAGAGAGAGAGAGAGAGAGAGAGAGAGAGAAGGAGAGAGAAAGAGAGATTAAGATGACGGAAAATTGAGAGCGATTGAGCAAAAGAGAGAAACAGAGAGAGAGGAAGAGAAAGAAAGATTAAGACGACGGAAAATTGAGAGAGATTGAGCAAAAGAGAGAAACAGAGAGAGAGGAAGAGAAGGAAGAGTAAGAGAGAGAGAGAGGGGAAGATAAAGAAGAATAAGAGTAAAAGACAGAGAGAGAGAGCATGCGAGAGAGAGAGAGAGAGTAAGATTCCCACGCCATGGCAGTTAAAGTGATTTATTTTAGAATCTAAATTAATGATTCTAACTAATTGTCAAACGATACTGATGGAAAATCTTCGTTTCACGTTAATTGTCGAAACGTGTTTGACAGCCGGGTACGAAAATCGGAGGGAGGGGGGTGGGGGGTGGGGGGGAGAGTTGAAAAGGATGAGGATTGGTGTAAAGGGGGAAGGGTGATCCCCCCCCCCTTCGCTTTATTGTTTCCACTCTCTCTCTCTCTTTCTTTCTCTCTCTCTCTCTCTCTCTCTCTCTCTCTCTCTCTCTCTCTCTCTCTCTCTCTCTCTCTCTCTCTCATACACACACTCTCAATCTCTCTCTCTCTCTCTCTCTCTCTCTCTCAGCATACTATATATATATATATATAATATATATATATATATATATATATATACAAAAAACACAGTAACTGCACTAACAGAATTAATAACCAGAATATATATATATATATATATATATATATATATATATATATATATATATATATATATACATATATATATATATATATATACATAGATATATATATACATATACATATATATATATATATATATATATATATATGTATATATATATATATATATTTATTTATTTATCTATGTGTGTGTATGCGATATGTTTGTACGTCCACATATCTAACATAAACACATTAATTTTTATATCAAACGTTCATGCCATGCCATTCTCTACTTTAAAATTAATATCACGAAATTAAACGTCACAGAATTCGAAATCTGCCCCAAAAATACCAACAAAGTTACTCCCAGTCTGCAATCAGTGACATAACCATCAGTCACCTTGTTGCATATGCAATATTCGTAAATATAAAAGTATATATATCAACCCGTGGAAGCTGATAATAGACTATGATGTCATGGGCTATGATAATATTTGCAATTGCTAGCATCTTTTAGGCTTTAAATTATTGGGAGAGTGAGCGACGAAATTGCTAATTAAATCAGGATATAAAATGCCGATTGATTACGCTTTAAATAAGACTTTTATTCACGGTAAGTTTGTTTTCTGATAACTGTTATAGGAGTTCGTAGGTAAATGTAATAATTTTGGAGCCTGCATTGTGATATGAGTGTTATAATAACCGTTAATATTTGTTCCGGATTATTTCTATATTATTTTATATTATTCTTGGAAAACGTTTGTTCCGAAAAAAAAAAAAAAAAAAAAAAAAAATATATATATATATATATATATATATATATATATATATATATATATATATATATATATAAAATATACATATATATATATAATCTGTATTTTTGGAAATTCTAAGGAAAAAGGAAGTTAGAATAAAAATATGTTTTCTTAATACGTAATGAAATCATGGCGTATTTTTTGGATTAATTTAGTATGTGTGAGAGAGAGGTAGAGAGAGAGAGAGAGAGAGAGAGAGAGAGAGAGAGAGAGAGAGAGAGAGAGAGAGAGAGAGAGAGAGAGAGAGAGAGAGAGAGAGAGAGAGAGAGAGAGAGACGGACAGAGAGAGAGAGAAAGAGAAAGACAGAGAGAGAGAGAGGGAGAGAAAGAAAAACAGAGAGAGAGACGGACAGAGAGAGAGAGAGAGAGAGAGAGAGAGAGAGAGAGAAAGAGAGAGACGGACAGAGAGAGAGAGAGAGAGAGAGAGACATATAGACAGACAAACAGAGCAAGAGAAACAGATCCTCACCACTAAACCAATATAAACAGATGATTCAAACTGATATCAAAATAATCAAGATAGTTATATATATCAACAGCATTTCCATCACATTTTTATAACTCCCAGTGGGCAGAATCAATCACGTATTATGATAATTATGTTTATAAAAGAAAAAAAGAAATGCAATAGAAAAAAAAACAAAAAAAAATCGAAATAAGGAAATGAAGTAAATATAAGAACAAACGAATAAGAAAATAAAGGGAAATAGAGACTAAATTCTTAAAAAAAATAAATAAAAAAATAAAAAAAAAATAAAAAGAAATAGATAAAATAGAAAATGATCCCTATCGAAGGCATGCGTTGCCATGACTACCGTAGGTTAATATAAAATTAATAAGAAAATAAGAAAAATAAAGATTAGATTCTTTAAGAAAAAAGGTTATCCCTGTCAAAGGCATGTGTTTCCATGACTACCTCAGGTTAATGGAAATTCTCACCTGAACGTTTTTCCTTTTCTGAAATTAATTTAGTGTCTTTGTGGGACCTTTTTTATTTATTTATTTTGTTATTATTATTATTATTATTATTTTTTTTTTTTTTTTTTTTTACAGGCAGTGCTACTCTTGCCTTGACCGGGTGCCCTTCCTGACGTCAACCGTGGCCGAGCTAAGGGCAGGAATTTCTGGAACTTCCGAACTTAGAGTATTTGGAAACTTACTTCAACTACCTGTTTTAACTTTTTTTTTCTTTTTTTTTAAAGAAAATTGATAACGATGGTAAGGCAGGAAAACACACGAATAGTTTTTTTTCGTTTTTTTCGTGTGTTTCTCTACCTATCGTTTCATTAATCAGTATAAATCCTTCACACGATAACGTTTATTTTATTTTTACTTTTGATAATTTTTAATATTCATTTCCTCGGATCTAAGCATTCTTTTTTTTTAATCTGTCATTCCATTTTTATCCCCCCCCCCCTCTTTTTTTTTTTTCTTTTTTTTTTTTTAGATATTGTTTATTATTTTTCCCCTTGGCTCTCAGGGATTATTGGATCACGTCTAATCAAATCTATATTGAAATAAATCTTATCTCTAACAACATAGCTTCGGTTACAGGTATTCTGAAGTATATGTGTCAACATTTAATGATATGTCAGTATAAATAGGAATTCCCACAGTGTTTATGAAACCTTGCACTCTCTAAATACAGCACAATCCACAATCTTTGCATGTTTAAAATACAACACAATAAACAATCTTTGCATGGCCAAAATACAACACAATAAACAATCTTTGCATGATCACAATACAGCACAATCCACAATCTTTGCATGATCAAAATACAACACAATAAACAATCTTTGCATGATCACAATACAGCACAATCCACAATCTTTGCATGATCAAAATACAACACAATAAACAATCTTTGCATGATCACAATACAGCACAATCCACAATCTTTGCATGATCAAAATACAACACAATAAACAATCTTTGCATGATCAAAATAAAACACAATAAACAATCTTTGCATGATCACAATACAGCACAATCCACAATCTTTGCATGATCAAAATACAACACAATAAACAATCTTTGCATGATCACAATACAGCACAATCCACAATCTTTGCATGATCAAAATACAACACAATAAACAATCTTTGCATGATCACAATACAGCACAATCCACAATCTTTGCATGATCAAAATACAACACAATAAACAATCTTTGCATGATCACAATACAGCACAATCCACAATCTTTGCATGATCAAAATACAACACAATAAACAATCTTTGCATGATCAAAATACAACACAATAAACAATCTTTGCATGATCACAATACAGCACAATCCACAATCTTTGCATGATCAAAATACAACACAATAAACAATCTTTGCATGATCACAATACAGCACAATCCACAATCTTTGCATGATCAAAATACAACACAATAAACAATCTTTGCATGGTCACAATACAACACAATAAACAATCTTTGCATGGTCAAAATACAACACAATAAACAATCTTTGCATGGTCAAAATACAACACAATAAACAATCTTTGCATGAACAAAATGCATGAATTACCTAGGACATATTTTGCAACGAAAATGTATCGCCACATTCGGTATGTTTAGTCTGCTGACAGCAAGGAAAATGATGTGCATTTTCGCCAGTTCTGAAACTGGCTCTGATACTGACACTTTCATTTGCTGAATGCACAAGGGAGAAAAATTACATGTATGCACACACACACATGCACATATGTACACACGCACGCATACA
>NW_028234436.1:24262592-24275092 GCF_977035675.1 Penaeus japonicus
CTTATAAAACATCAATGCAAATAACCACATAACCCTCAGGAACATCATAAACAAACATGCATATATCCACACATACATCCTTGCTCACTGAACAAACAACTACACAAACACAGCACGTCACAAATCCCTCTCCCTATAGCACAACCACACAAACTTCACAAACACCAACATAACACACACTCAAACAGAACACATACTACCATACAAACTTCATGATCAGCCCATAAATAACCATTTATATAACAACAAAACACCAACACAAACAAAAAACAGAAACACCATCATAACAACCACACACAAACATAATACACAAACAAGACACATAAACACATAACAAACAGATACACCATTATAACACGCACACAAACAAGACAAAACACACAAACAAAACAAAACACACAAACAAGACAAGACACACAAACAAAAGAAGATACCAGCCAGCCAGTCCTCTCCCCCCCCCCCCAATCACACTGAAAGACGGTCTTGTTTATGTATATTAGAATGGTAATTTCTCATTGAGAAAACATTGATAGTTACACCGCCACAGGTCACGAAAGTCAAAGGTCAAAGGTCAGGTATAGAAAGTGGAAGGTGATGGACTCGTGTTTATGATGTAAATTTGGTGATGATTTTGGTGGTGATGTTTTGGTGATGATTTTGGTGGTGATGTTTTTCTGCTCCCACATCCTCTCTCTCTCTCTCTCTCTCTCTCCCTCTCCCTCTCCCTCTTTTCCTCACTCTCACTCTTTCCCTCTCCCTCTTTTCCTCACTCTCACTCTTTCCCTCCCTCTCTCTTTGTTTCCCCCTTTCTCTCTCTCTCTCCATCTCTCATCTTTCTCTCTCTTTCTCTCCCATCTCTCTCTTTCTCTCCATCCATCTGGCTTTGGAGTTGAATCTGGAGTTGAATAGCAACAATGTCGATTGAAAACATCAACGATGCAACAAGAATAACAACAAAGATAATAAAGCTTATCACAAGAAATAGGGATGTTAGTGAACATAACTATTATCAAAACGACATAGATTAAAAGTTGTTCTATGATGACTTTGAATATAATGTTAATGATAATGAAGATTATTATCATTAATGTCATCATCATCTATCTCGTTTCCTCTTTCTTAAAATTCTTTTCCCCCTCTTCCTTGTCTCCTTCCTTCTTTTCAACCCCTTTCTCCCACTCTCTTCCCTTTCTCCCTCTCTCTTCCTCTTCTCCCTCTCTCCTCCCTCCCTCTTACCTTTCTCCCTTTCTCTTCCTCTCCTCCCTCCCTCTTCCCTTTCTCCTCCTCTCCTCCCTTTTTTCCTCTCTCTTCCTCTTCTCCCTCTCTCCTCCCTCCCTCTTCCCTTTCTCCTCCTCTCCTCCCTTTTTTCCTCTCTCTTCCTCTTCCTTTTCTCTCTCCTTTCCTCCCTCCCTCTTCCTTTTCTCTCTCCTTTCCTCCCTCCCTCTCCAATTTCCCTCTACACCACCTCCTCCCTCCCTTTGTCTTCCCTCCTCCTCCACCTCCCTCCCTTTTTCTCCACCCATCCTCCATCCTTTCTCCCTCTTTCCTCCTCTCCCTTTAATCCTCAAGCCATCTCCCTCCTACGCTTACCTCCTCACCCCTCCTCCCCACCCTCATCCTCCTACCCTTACCCCCTCCCACCCTTACCCCCACCACCACTATCCTCCCCCCTCCCCCCTATCCCCCCCCCTCCCACCCTCATCCTTTCCTCACAATACCACACCAAGACAAGTTTCGGGATGAGGAAACTCTTCTTTGCATTGCAAGTTGCAGATTAGGCCAAAGAGGTGCAGAGTTGTGGAAACTCCATGCTGCGGCAGCCATTGTGCAGCGAGTTATGAGTTGTGAGTTGAGAGAGTTTGTCGGGGGAGGGGACGAGAGGGGGAGGGAGGGTGAGCGGAGCAGGAGCGGAGGAGAGGAGAGGGCAGGGCGAAGTGAGAGACGAGAGGAGGGAGAGAGGAGGAAGGAAGGCGACGGCAGTGTGTGGTGTGTGTGCGGTGTGTGGAGTGTGTGTGATGTGTATGTGTGTATGTATGTGTGTTGTGGTCTGTGTGTGTGTGGTATGTGAGTTAAAAACACCATCGCAGGGACAGGGAGCAGAAGGGAAGTAGGCGATGAATGGATAGAGGAGAGAGAAAACAGGAGAGAGAGAAAGAGAAAGAGAGAGAGAAAAAGAAAAAGAAAAAAAGAAAACAAAAAGAACAATACAAACACCTGAAAAAAGAAACAAACAAACAACAAGACAGAAAAAAACAACCAACCAAACAGCGAAACAGAGAAAAACAAAACAAAAAAACAAACAAACCGCAAAAGGCAAACAAACAAACAAAAAAACAAACAGCAAAGAACGGAACAAGAAAACTCCATCCAAAATAAGAAACCAAAGACAAAGCTAATCCTATCGAGGAATAGAAACGCATTACCATACATCTGAGAGAGGGAGTTAATGCCAACATAAACACGGAAGGAAAAAATGGCCGCCATTTCTCCGGTCTTGAGAGGGGAAACGTGCATATAGATACATATATACATAAATATTGTACTGTTTATATTAGAATCTATGCGACTGAGATTAAAGAAGAAGGAGGAGAGGGAAAAAAACGAATAATCAGAAGAAATAAGTGTATTAGATAAGGTTATAAAACGGGGACGGACATAAAGTGAAAGGAGGGGGGAAACGGGCGTAAAATACAAAGAATGGGGTAGAGAGAGTTTTATTACTGTTCTTATAGGTAGTTATAAAAGCTTACTTGATGGAGATGAAATATCACATATCTCTTTTTTTATAAGCTGGTTGACTGGTAACAAAAACAAACAAAGAATAATACAAAGAAGAATAAGAAAACGCAGATGAAATTACAAATTTTATAATGTTATGTCTTCCACAAGTAGTAAAAGATACTATATTCTTACGTAAACTTTATTTATTTTGAGAAATATGTTATGGAAGTTTGGGAATAAATGTATGGAGGTGAATTATGGTTCCGCTCCATGTATAGAAAACCAAATTCCTTACACTGAATAACAACACAAATATATAACAAACTATTTTAATCCACTTCGTATTTCTATCAGTGATACAACTGACAGGATACATTCTTTTTCTTTCTTTCCTTTTGAATAGTTATATAAGTTTAGGGATGGGAATAACTCATAGTTCTTTAGGTGTATGTATCACTATTCCTGAGCAAAAATTTAAAAATTTTGACCGTTACGAAATCCACGGTAGAATCGGCCATCACAAACAGCGTCCAGACACGTGTTTCCTTCATCACATCTAAATCATGAAATATCTTTGACATCGGCTACAAAACCATGGAGGAACAAAAGGTAACATCTTTGTTAGGATATTTGCTCCATTATGACTTAAATATATTGAGATCTTCCATTAAGATTCCTCCTAGAAGAAGAAAAAAGGGAAAATCATAACATCTCTTTAACCCAGGTTAAAAATAGTCCGTGATTTAACCATATATCTATTAATGTTAATTTGAAGGATTACGACCCCCCTGCAGGTTATATTACAGTGTATCAGGGGGCATAATCATATGTATGAGTAAATATCATTATTATTTGAATCCACAATTTCCCTTATCTCATTCATGCTCTCCTCTCCTATCGGGAATAGGATTGTGTTATAGAGGGTTCGAATCGCGAGTCACGCCATATAGGAATATATATAGGAATAGTAGGAATTTATAGGAATATATAGGAATAGTAATAGGAGGGGAGAGAAGATTCTATTGATTCCTATACCGTGGCATTTAACAACGCGGCGCTAGTCTGAATTAATCACCTTATTCTGATGATAATTATCTTATTATGATTATGATTATCTTACCATAATGATGATTATCTTGGTTAACAGGAATTCGGAGAGATAAGGAGAGCCCATCAGAAAACGTCAATTAATCATATGAAAGAAGCGTAAAAAAAATCCAAAAAGAAGCACCAGTCTTATTATTCAAGAATCAGTCATGAGGAGAATGACACCCTGTTGTTTACATCGCCAGCGTCTGCCTATGCATGACCGAATCCACACAAACATTTTGTCGATAATGTATTCTAATATTTCCTCTCGAATGGCTTAATCATATGATCTTATATAAAAAAAACCGTGCCTAATACTCTCTCTCTCTCTCTCTCTCTCTCTCTCTCTCTCTCTCTCTCTCTCTCTCTCTCTCTCTCTTTTTCCAGAATATTCTTCCTTTCTGACGACGAATTTGACTTGTTTCTGTTATTCTATTTTGTTCACCAATTTATTCATTGATTCATTCATTATTACCATCTTTATTGCCATCATCGTTATTGATATTATTATCATTTTTTTTTTTTTATCTTTTCATATTTTTTAACTGTACTTTTGTTGACAAATGCTAATGATAGCAATAAAAGTGATATAAAGATGATGATAATAACAATGACAATATTGATAATAATAATGGAGATAAAAATTGAGGATAATAATGATAATGGTAATAATAAATTGATGATAATAATAATGAAAAGGAAAAAAAGAAAAAGTAGAAGCAGAAAGAAAAAATAAGAACAAATAGAAGGAGAAATAAAAAGTATAAGCACAAACAAGTAATAAAAAGAGGAAGAAAGAAGAATAAAACGAAAAAAGGAACCAAACAAAACGAAAACGAAGGAAAAGAAAACACAATAAAAAAAACTACAACAACCTAAAAGAAACAACAGAACAACAACAACAATACCAAAGAAACCAGGGACGATCTACCCCCTACCCCACCCCACCCCCCTACACACACACACCACTTACAAGCAGTGCAATCGCAAATGCAAAGTGAAGGTCTTCTAATTGGCAATGGATGCCCCTTAGACGACGGTGCTGCGGCTGTCTAACTAGATTTGCTGTCAGAAACAAAGATAAAGTTTATCTTGGCACAGTAGATGCAAATCACAGAAAGTTATTGCTCTTATGTTAAAGCAAGTTAGATCCCCAACGGGTTGTTAGTGTTCTGAGTGGATGTGTGGTTTGTGGATATTGTTTGTTTTTGTTTGTTTGTTTTTTGGCTATGTTGTGTGTTTTCTTTTTTGTTTTTGTCTCTCTTTGTCTTTTTGTTTTTCTTCTCTCTCTTGTTTTTTATCTTTTTCTTTTCTTCTCTGTCTCTCTCTCTGTCTCTCTCTCTTTCTCTCTCTCTCTCTCTCTCTCTCTCTCTCTCTCTCTCTCTCTCTCTCTCTCTCTCTCTCTCTCTCTCTCTCTCTCTCTCTCTCTCTCTCTCTCTCTCCATTTCCCTCACTCTCTCACTCTCATTTTTTTTTTTTTTTTAATTGCCCATCCGATATCATCTATAAAGTTGGTGGAAACAGTAGCAAAGGCTTATCTTAAAAGAAACATTAATTACACCATAACCATTACAACCATAAATTTATCCTCCAAGAAGGAATTTCAGATGAACTCGAAACGTTGTACAAACTGCTTGTAAATGTATTTGTAGATTAGTGCCTTGTAGTGTGTGGGCGCTTTTGTTAATTCATTTGTCTCTCGGTTGTGACTGTATGCATTTCGAGTCGCTTGAAATACTAGTTTTTTAAATGTAATGGAAGTTTTAGTCTTTGGAAGTGAGCAATTATGAATATAGTGAAATGTTTGATTTGTTAAAATATGAAGACTTTTTTTTTTTTTTATCTAGGTATGAATCTGATTAAATAATTGATTTAATGTTTGATTTGTTAATATATAAAGTTTTTTTTTTTTTTTCTTTATCAAGGTATGAATATAATTGAACATAACACTATATGCTGTTGGTATATGGTGTATAGTCGTATTTTCGGCCGTGGTATCAAAGTGGGTAATTACGAATATAGTGAAAGATTGATTTGCTGATATATAAAGATAACTTTAAATCAATGTAATATATGTGATAGAATGAAACACTATACATTATAGGTATATGATATCAACACGGTATCATATAAGATAAGCCTATGCATATATGTTGCTTTTAACATGTATTCTATTTCCCTGTCCGAAGAGGTATATCACTATAGTCGATTTTTATAGGCCCTTTTTTTAATCAAAATCATTATTAACTTTTTTTTCGTGATCGTATGTGAATAGAAATTTTGGTTCTCTCGAAATAGGAGGAATTTCTGTCTCCCTTATTCTTATGGTATTTATTTAATTTTTATTAAGTAATATGTACGCACACGCATACACACACACACACACACACACACACACACACACACACACACACACACACACACACATATATATATATATATATATATATATATATATATATATATATATATATATATATATATATATATATATACATATATATTAAAAATTACTCCTCATTTGGTTTCCTTGTATCACCTCTACTAACACTGCAATGCATTAAGTCCTATGCAAAGCCACGTCCGAAATATTAGCAAAACATGTAAGTCTCAAGATGTCAAGAAGGAGCCTCCCGCCAAGCCTGTCAAGACATCAGTCAAAAGACTTATATAAGAGGTTAAGTGCTTTCGAAACACCAGCAAAATCTCCAAAGACAAAACCGCTCTTTTAGGTAACAAGATGCTTCGATATACAACGATACAAAGTGGAAAGTGGAAAATCGCAATTCTCGAAAGAAGAGAAAGGGGAAGATAATAGATGGCAGCTAGCTACCTAAAATGAAGTAAAAGTAGCTAGCTGCCATCTATTATCTTTCCCTTTCTCTTCTTTCGAGAATCGCGATTCTCTACTTTCTTTTTGTATCGTTGTATATCGAAGCATCTTGTTACCTGAAAGGGCGGTTTTGTCTTTGGAGATTTTGTTGCCTGAGCTGAAATCCAAATTCCCCCCCCCCCCCCCCCCCCCCCCCCCCCCTGCTCCTCCTCCTCCTCCTCATCATCATCATCATCATTATTATTATCATTATTATCACCATCATCATTATCATCATCTTATTTCACCTAAAAGCGGCGTCTTGCAAAATAGAAGAGGCTAAACCAACACTATACATCCTTTTTACCTAAAACTTAGAACTATACCATACCAAACTTAGCTCCCTTTTTTTCTTTTTTTCTCTATAGCTAATTAGGCAAAACTCGACATTCTCTTCCCCTAAAGTTCGAAAGCCTATAATCATTCTCTTTTTGTGGGGAAAAACGGCTTTATATCCTTACATCTTCTTCCTCCTTCGCCCGAAAACTTAGCATCCACTTCAAAAGGCAATTTCAAACTCGACGTCCTCGCTTCGCTCAAAAAACTCGGCTCATCACGACTCAGCCCCACGCCACCTCAGAGGACAAACTCGCACTCGGCGTCCTGTCACCTAACGAGTAAGTGAGTGAGTTACCTGAGTCCAAGCTCAGCATCTCCAAATACGGCATCCGGGCATCACGTTTCCCTTCGGCAGATCTCCCTTTCGGCAGAGCCCCCTTGAGCAGAGCCTCCTTCGGCAAAGCCCCCTTAAGCAGAGCCCCCTCTCGGCAGAGCCCCCCTTAAGCAGAGCCCCCTTCGGCAGAGCCGCCCTTAAGCAGAGTCCCCTTGAGCAAAGCCCCCTTCGACAGAGCCCCTTTCAGCAGAGCCTCCCCTTCGACAGAGCCCCTTTCAGCAGAGCCGCCTTCGACAGAGCCCCCTTCGGCAGAGCCCCCCTCTCGGCAGAGCTCCCTTTCGGCAGAGCCCCTTCTCGGCAGAGCCGCCTTGAGCAGAGCCCCTTCTCGGCAGAGCCCCCCTCAAGCAGAGCTCCCTTTCGGCAGAGCCCCCTTCGACAGAGCCCCCTCTCGGCAGAGCCCCCGTCGACAGAGCCCCTTCTCGGCAGAGCCACCTTGAGCAGAGCTCCCTTTCGGCAGAGCCCCCTTCGACAGAGCCCCCTTCGGCAGAGCCCCCTTCGACAGAGCCCCCTTCGGCAGAGCCCCCCTCAAGCAGAGCCCCCTCTCGGCAGAGCTCCCTTTCGGCAGAGCCCCCTTCGGCAGAGCCCCTTCTCGGCAGAGCCGCCTTGAGCAGAGCCCCTTCTCGGCAGAGCTCCCTTTCGGCAGAGCCCCCTTCGGCAGAGCCCCTTCTCGGCAGAGCCGCCTTGAGCAGAGCCCCTTCTCGGCAGAGCTCCCTTTCGGCAGAGCCCCCTTCGGCAGAGCCCCCCTCAAGCAGAGCCCCCTCTTGGCAGAGCTCCCTTTCGGCAGAGCCCCCTTCGGCAGAGCCCCCCTCAAGCAGAGCCCCCTCTTGACAGAGCTCCCTTTCAGCAGAGCCCCCTTCGGCAGAGCCCCCCTCAAGCAGAGCCCCCTCTCGGCAGAGCTCCCTTTCGGCAGAGTCCCTTTCAGCAGAGCCCCCTTCGGCAGAGCCCCTTTCAGCAGAGCCCCCCTTCGGCAGAGCCCCCCTTAAGCAGAGCCCTCTCCCTACCCCCGTTACGAGTGAATCTGCTGACCTTCCCCGCTGGAGACTGGCTGCGTGTCCACGCCTGTGCTTCCTCCGCCCAAGGCTAAGGACGGGCGTGGGAGGACGGCTTCCGCCCGAGGCTAAGGACGGGCGTAGGAGGACGGCTTCCGCCCGAGGCTAAGGACGGGCGTGGGAGGACGGCTTCCACCCGAGGTTAAGGACGGGCGTGGGAGGACGGCTTCCGCCCGAGGCTAAGGACGGGCGTGGGAGGACGGCTTCCGCCCGAGGCTAAGGACGGGCGTGGGAGGACGGCTTCCACCCGAGGCTAAGGACGGGCGTGGGAGGACGGCTTCCGCCCGAGGCTAAGGACGGGCGTGGGAGGACGGCTTCCACCCGAGGCTAAGGACGGGCGTGGGAGGACGGCTTCCACCCGAGGCTAAGGACGGGCGTGGGAGGACGGCTTCCACCCGAGGCTAAGGACGGGCGTGGGAGGACGGCTTCCGCCCGAGGCTAAGGACGGGCGTGGGAGGACGGCTTCCACCCGAGGCTAAGGACGGGCGTGGGAGGACGCGCTTGCCGTGGGCCGGGCAAGAAGGACTTACGCGGCGCCGAGGGAAGGATGAGGCGAGAAAACACACACGGGGGAGAATAATGACGGCGAGGATGATGATGATGATGATGATAAGAGTAATTATGGAAGGAATGGCAGTTATGACACTGATGATAATGACTGTCATGAGAATGATTATGATGAAGAAAAGCGATAATGATTGAGAGTATAAAAAATCATGATGATAATGAGTGTCAATATAATGTTAATTATCATGATCAAAACAATAGTCATATTGGTGGTGATGGTAGAAAAAATAGGCCTTACACTATCAGCCTATTACCAAAATTTCCATTATAATAATAATAATAACTGTAATAATAATATGTTGACTACAAAGTATGGCCCAAGTTGTGACTAGTTATACCCACCTCACCCTGTCATCCCGCCATTAAGATTTGCATTCTATATTGACTCGATAAATATTTCAAACTATGACTAAGATGATATACAAACTCGTTCAAATCTACAACACACGAGTCGGCACGAGCGAAGGGGCGACAGAGCGGAGATAGATATACCGACCGACTCCCGTTGCCGATGAAATGTTGCCGAAAGCGCGACCAGCCCCGTTGGACGTCGTGATTGCAATTTGCAATATCCTCTCTCGTTTCAAGAGATTGGCTCGGCCTAATCAGTCACGGGATGAGTGATGTCACACGATGATTGACTGCCAATCAGGGATTCTGACACGGCTATAATTTACGGGAATATATGTAGTGTTTGGAAACTGACATACATGTAATTCGATTTAATCATGTACGCGTGTATTCTATTCATCATGATTAATGAATCTTTCATTTGGATTTTGCTCTCTCTCTCTCTCTTTCTCTCTTTCTCTCTTATCCTCCCTCTCCATCCCCCCCTCTCTCTCTCTCTTTCTCTCCCCCCCCCCTCTCTCTCTCTCTCTCTCTTTCTCTCTTTCCCTCCCTCTCCATCTCCCCCCCCCCCTTCTCTCTCTTCTCTCTCTCTCTCTCTCTCTCTCCCTCTCCATCTCCGTCTCTCTCTCTCTCTCTTGACATATATAAAGAAATTATGATATGATGAACGGAAGAATGTGAGTTAGATTCTTTTCTCAATTGTTTGAAACAGCTGCCATTTTCCGACTCTCTCTCTCTCTCTCTCCTTCTCCATCTCCCCCCCACACTCTCCCTCTCCATCTCCCTCCCCCCCCACACTCTTCCTCTCCATCTCCCTCCCCCCCCACACACTCTCCCTCTCCATCTCCCTCCCCCCCCACACTCTCCCTCTCCATCTCCCTCCCCCCCTCTCTCTCTCCATACACTTACACACACTACATCTCCAACGTTAGTAAAAAGCATACAGACAATGCAATACACACACACACACACACACAAAGCACACATACAGCCAGCATCCCCATACAATGCTTGAACACAGCATACACGCAAATATGCATAAATGCTAATTACACGCATTTATAACGTCGATTGCGTCAAAGGATGAAATAGACTGGTCACCCATCCATGTTGAGTGTAAACAGCCAATATAGGAACACAACCCTTGTTTAGATTGCATGCTAGTGCGGTAATGTTGCAGACACACGCACGCACGCATGTACAAACACATGTACGCAGTTACTCACACACATACATACACATACATATACATTCACATACTCATACACTTACACATATACATGCACATACATACACACACACACCAAAAATAAACACACATATGAATAAACACATAAGCTTAGTAGCGTTTACACATGAGAGAGACAGAGAGAGAGAGAGAGAGAGAGAGAGAGAGAGACAGACTGAGAGAGAGAGAGAGAGAGAGAGAGAGAGAGAGAGAGAGAGAGAGAGAGAGAGAGAGAGAGAGAGAGAGAGAGAGAAAGAGAGAAAGAGAAATTAAGCAAAGAGAGAAAACCAACAAAAAACAGAGAAAGCCAGACAGACAGACACAGACAGATGAGAGAAGGGTGATAAAGCGGAGAGAGTCATATAGCCAGAGCGAGTGAGTGGGCGGAGGCAACAGACAGACAACCTTGTTATCTTGGTTATGAAAGTTATTGAAGCTCAACTAACAGACTTAACGATATCAGCCTTGTCTGTCAGGTATATGATGTTACGTCGAGGGAGATAGATTGATTGAGAAGGAGAGAGAGAGAGGGAGGGAGAGAAAGAGAGAGAGAGAGGGAGGGAGGGAGGGAGGGAGAACGAGAGAGAGAGGGGGGGAGGAGGGGGAGGGAGGGAGGGAGAGAGAGAGGGGGGGGAGGGAGAGAGAGAGAGAGAGAGGGAGGGAGAGGGGGAGGGGGGAGAGGGATAGATTGAGAGAGAGAGAGAGAGGGAGAGAGAGAGAGAGAGAGAGAGAGAGAGAGAGGGAGGGAGGGAGAGAGGGGGGGGAGAGGGAGGGAGGGGGGGAGAGAGAGGGGGAGGGAGAGGGAGAGAGAGAGAGAGAGAGAGAGAGGGAGGGAGAGAGAACGAGAGATAGAGATAGGGAGAGGGGAAAGAAAGAGATAAATAGAGAGAGAGGGAAAGAGGAGAAAGAGAGAGAGAGAGCGAGAGAGGAGAGAAAGAGAGATAGCGAGAAGAGAAAGAGAGAGAGAGAGAGGGATAGAGATAGAGATAGGGAGAGAGAAGAGAAAGAGATAGAGAAAAAAGAGGAAGAGAAAGAAATGGAGATAGGGAGATAGAACGAGAAAGAGAGAGAAGAGAAAGAGAGAGAGAGACAACGAGACAGAGAGAGAGATAGAGATAGAGAGTGGAGAAAGAAAGAGATAAATGGAGAGAAAGGGAGAGAGGAGAAAGAAAAAGATAGATAGAGACAGATATATATATATATATATATATATATATATATATATATATATATATATATATATATATATATATATATATATATATATATATATATATATAGAGAGAGAGAGAGAGAGAGAGAGAGAGAGAGAGAGAGAGAGAGAGAGAGAGAAGAGAGACCAACAACAAAACCCAACAGACAGACAGCATCACCAAATACCACAATACCCACACTTCGTCAACCCTTTCCTCACGACTCGACCATTAATGGTTAGAACATTTCCTGTCGCAGACTTGGGATAAACCTTTTTTTTTTTTCTTTTCTTTTCCCATCCATACCGGTGTCAGATATTAATGATTGACGTCATTGCGTGAATGTACACTTTATGAACAATACATTTCTTCCAGGAACCATTATACACGTGGATTTATTAGAATTCTATTCGTAAATTTATACATTTACGGTACGACAGTTTGAGGTACGCGCGCTGCCGGAGGTTCCAAGGTAAATGTTGCCTCAGAATCGCGAATACCTTTGCCCGAGAGAGAGAGTTATATATAAATTGTATTATATATAGCTTGTTATATGTAGATTGTGTTTGTCCTTTGGAATCTGTTCATAAACCATTTCGTAACATTCGTGGAAGAGAAGGAGGTAGAGAACCGAGTTTCTTATCATAGAGGCGTTGATATGGAAGCCAGGAAGTCATTTTCTTGTTTACTTGTTGTGCCACGGGACAAATTCGCTCTTTTTATCAGTATATTCATCTTCTAAGTTTCCTAATTTTCC
>NW_028234436.1:24282592-24285092 GCF_977035675.1 Penaeus japonicus
ATATATATATATGTATATATGTATATATATATATATATATATATATATATATATATATATATATATGTATATATATATATATATATATATATATATATATATATATATATATGTCACAGGTCCGTTTACTCCGTGGAGAGAGAGGATCAGTACAGACAGGTCAAACAGAAAAAGCACCAGAACAGAACATGCGGTTTATTACCGGAATAGACATAATACAGGACACGACATCACAAAAGAGTACACAGGCACAAGTAACATTACCAGGGCAGGAAAAGGTGAGGAAGACGAGGTCGCATGGTGGAGAGGAGACGGCTGGTTACACGGAAACCAGGTCGCTGGTTCAACTGGGACAACTAACTAAAATTTTTGAAAATCGCGCTTTTTGTAGCTGGCCTCCGTGCCAGCTACAAGCACCCCCGTTCCTCATCACCAGACCTCGACCAATCGCGAGTGACCTGAGCTGCGAGGTGTCGCTACCATACACCGACGTCAGGGCAGGACATCGGGCGAAGCTTGCCCCTGCACACCGACCAATCAGGTCGCATGCTACCACTGACCTACCTCGCGAGTCGTGTCCCCGTGTACCTGTCCGGTTACACTAACGCACCTGCACCCACACACACAGCGTAATATGCATTTACTTACAAAAACAACATTCACATTTACAAAAATACAATTACATCAATCCTAGCTAATCTCGCAGTTGTGACATAACCCCCCGGTTTCTTCAAAATAATCTTCCTTGAAAAGAAGATTATTTTGACAAGAGAACACAACTGCGAGATGTACACAAGCCTAAGCTAAACTGCGCTTCCAACAAGGGCGCACATCCCGACCCCGGAACCCCGATGACGGTGGTGACGTTGCTCCTGGACCTGCCCTTCCGTCATCCGCGCTGCTCCGACGGTCACGGTCTCGTCTACGGCCCATCACGATGCGCTGGGCACTCGTCCTTGGCAGCTGCGCTGGAAAAACTTCCTCTGGGAATGACTCCTTCTCTGCCAGCAGCTCCTCAGGTGACCTGCTCCCAACTGGTGGGTCCTCCGAAGTGCATCTCATCCTCGACGGTCCTCTGGGACTACATTTCACATCTATTGCTTCCTCGAGGGGACGTCCAATTCCTGGCAAACTGTCGGCCAGGTCATCATTTTCCCCCGATGTCCTTGCCATTGTTGGTGGCTCCTCCTTTGCCAGCGGCTCCTCCGGCGCACACGTCTCTGGGGGCGGCTCCTCCGGTGCACTCGTCCTTGGAGGTTGCTCCTCCGGTGCACACATCTCTGGGGGCGCCTCCTCCGGTGCACACGTGTCTGGGGGCGGCTCCTCCGGTGCACACGTCTCTGGGGGCGGCTCCTCCGGTGCACACGTCTCTGGGGGCGGCTCCTCCGGTGCACACGTCTCTGGGGGCGGCTCCTCCGGTGCACACGTCTCTGGGGGCGGCTCCTCCGGTGCACACGTCTCTGGGGGCGGCTCCTCCGGTGCACACGTCTCTGGGGGCGGCTCCTCCGGTGCACACGTCTCTGGGGGCGGCTCCTCCGGTGCACACGTCTCTGGGGACGGCTCCTCCGGTGCACACGTCTCTGGGGACGGCTCCTCCGGTGCACACGTCTTTGGGGGCGGTTCCTCCGGTGCACACGTCTCTGGGGGCGGCTCCTCCGGTGCACACGTCTCTGGCAGCGGCTCCATTGATGCAAGCGTCTCTGGCGACGGCTCTTCCGGTGCACGAGCTTCTGCAGGCGACTCCTCTGGTGCACGAACCTTTGGTAGCGGCTCCTCCGGTGCACGCGCTTCTGCTGGCTGCTCCTCTGATGCACGAGCCTCTGCCGGCGGCTCCTCTGGTGCCCACGCCTTCACGGGTGCCTTCGTCTCTGCTGACTGCGCCTCCTGTGCACGAGCCTTACCCGCTGAAACCTCCATCCGAGGGCGAACACTCCGCGGTCGCTGGTCCGTTGAGCGAGGCCGCTTCGCCCGTCGGTCACTCCCCGGGTGTTCTCTCTGCTCCTGTCCGTTCGGGCGGCGAATCCACTGCTGCGACAGGTCTTCGCGCGAACGGACGATCACTGCAAGAGAATGTTTAGTCGCCGGTGGCTCTTCCGACCGACGTCCTTCTCCCGGGAGTTTCTGAGTTGCCCAGCTCTCGACCCGAGGACCAGAGCGGTTCCACCCTGGAAAAGACAGGCAGACGCATCCCTCAGGGCACGTCCAAGAGGGAGAACCGACATCCTTCTGTTGCGCCTTCTGTGCGTCCTTTTTCTGCCTCTGTCTTTCTTCCAGCGCTCGCTCCTCCTGCTCTCGTAGAAATCGCTGCTTATTCAGCTGACGTTCCGCGAGCTTCCGCTGCTTTCGAGCTTCATGGCGTCGCTTCTCAGCCTCCTGCCGTTGTTCTTCCCGCTCCTGATACGCTCGTTCCTCCTTCTCCCGCCTGATCTTCTCCTGCTGCTCAATGTAATGGAGCACCTGCATGCCCCGTAAGCCACGCTCCCTGGCCTCATCCAAGTAA
>NW_028234436.1:24290092-24292592 GCF_977035675.1 Penaeus japonicus
ACAAAAAAATAAAAAATAGAAAGAATTTTTTTCCAAATCAGGCATTTGAATGTCTCCTAAAAAGTGTCATACATACATACATACATATATATATATATATATATATATATATTTATTTATATTTATATATATATATATATTTATATATATATATATTTTTTTTTTTTTTTTTTTTTTTTTTTTTTTTTTTTCAGTTAAAAGGATCGGACTTGTTTAAATGGGTAATTTTTTTTCACACAATATTTAGTCGTAAATAGCCTGTTAATAGCAAACTTTGTCGTACTTTTTAATTTTATTATTATTATTATTTTCTTGGTCTAATTGTCATTTTGATTATTAATTATCTATATCATGAGTATTACTAATACTGTCATATTGATGTTAGTAATAATGATTATAATCATAGTGATAATACTAGTTATAACAGTTGTTGTGATGATAATGATTATGATAATGATAGCGATACTGATATTGATAATAATGCTGTTGATGATAATAATGATGATGGTGACAATAATGATAAAAATGATTATGGAATTGATAATGATAATAATAACAATGATAATAATGATTATAGAATTGAAAATAATGATAAAAATAATAATGATAATAACAAAACAACAATAATGATAATGATAAAGATAATAATGATAAGAAAATAAAATAAGTAATGATGATAATGATATGAAAGATGATAAAAATCCTCATCATCATCATCATTATCATAATTATTGCTGTTGCCACTATTATCATTAATATCAGTATTATTATTAATGTTATGATCATTGTTATTATCATCATTATCATTATCATTAATGTTCCATTATTATCATTACTATTATCATTATCATTATTATCATTACTAGTGTCATTGTCATTATTATTATTATTATCATCATTATCATTATTATCATTAGTAATAATTGTTACTATCATTGTCATTATCATTATCATCATTATTATTGATATTATTATTATTATCATTATCATTAACATCAATGTTGTCATTATCATTATTATAATTATCATTGTTATCATTATCATCATCATGATTGTCATTATCATCATTCTTGTGTTATCGTTATCCTTACCACTACTAATATTTTAATAGTATAAACATTATCACCATTAATATTAAAATCTTTTAAAATCATTGAAATGTAATTACACAATTTTAGCGTTACTTCGAGTACACAAAGTTACATAGCAATAGACAGAGAACATACCAGAACAAAAAAATATTTTAGATATATTCTCATTACACGTTATAAAGAGGAAATAAACATTGCTATTTACTCGTATGTCTGGCAGGGTAGAGGCGGCAGCAAGTAAGCATTATCTTGACCCTGATGATTGTGATGACAACATGCATTAAACTATTATCAATTAATAGTAATTCTAACACACACACACACATACACACACACACACACACACACACACACACACACACACACACACACACACACACACACACACATACATTTATATATATATATATATATATATATATATATATATATATATATATATATATACATATATATAATATATATATATAATCTGAATGATAAAGTTAAAGATATCATCTTATCATGAATCTAAAATGATGGCAAAACTTCTCTTCGCTCTTGAATTGTCTTTCTCTTCTCTTTGAATTGATAATGAGTAAGCGACGAACAGAGAGACACAAGGTGGCGCAAAATGGAAAGTAATTTCATGTTGATAATTATAATGACTCTATAATCATCTACTTTATCCACAAGCCATAATCATGCAAAAGACTGTGCAAGTGGTCAGTAATAAAGTATTTAGATGTAAATCTCTGAAATGAACTGATTTATTTATTTTTATATATATATTTTTTGATACGAAATCTTAATCTAAAAATTGTGATGTCCTACTTAAAACATTTTTTTTTTCTTTTATACCTCTATCCATCTTTTCCTCTTCCGTGCTTTTTCACAATAACATGTATTACGCTTGCAAAACGGACAATTTATCTCATGATAATCATTAATTTTCCTTGCAGATTTTTTAAAACCTAGATTTGTAATTCTTAAAAAAAAAGAAAAAAAATCAAATAAATAAAAGGGAAGGAGGAAAAAGTCTCGAGAAAGGTATATAATCTGAGTAACCAGAGTCTTTCTGCTCCAAACTGAACGTAAATGAGAGCAAAACAACCACCCAATCGGACCGAACCAGAACCTCATGCAGATCTGAACCAACTTATAATCCAGAGGCTTGTGCTGCCTTCCCTGCGTGACTGCCGACCGGAATGACCTTTGACCTCGAGTGGGGGACGTTATCTCCGAAGAGAACGCTCGTGAACCGCCAAACACGAGCAAGTGCCGAGGACACCTGTTAACTTTTCCCGAGGAAAGACTTCACTGGTCTCGGACCCGGGAACCTCCGACGCTGGAACCAACCTGGAAAGAGAACCCGGGAACCTCCGACGCTGGAACCAACCTGGAAAGAGAACCCGGGAACCTCCGACGCT
>NW_028234436.1:24320092-24322592 GCF_977035675.1 Penaeus japonicus
TGAATAATGAAGTTATTTATTGCTTATAGTTTCATCTTGTCATGCTGTATAGATGTAATGTGATATTGTGCAAGTGTGTATACACCGCAAGAAAAAAAAAAAAAAAAAAAAAAAAAAAAAAAAATATATATATATATATATATATATATATATATATATGTATATATATATATATATATATATATATATAGAGAGAGAGAGAGAGAGAGAGAGAGAGAGATCAAATTAAGAGTTTATATCAATTAAAATGTGAAATTAAACGTGGAATAACATGATCCAAAACAAAAACAAAACAAAACAAAAACAAAAGCAAAAACAAAAATCAGTGATCACTACACTATCCATTCATAATTATGATATAAACAAATAAACAAACAAGATGTCTTATCCCGGATCGGTGGGGGGGGGGGGGGATGGAGGCTTGGAGTGTCCCTGTCTGTGTCCCACGTGAGAGACACTCTGTCTGTCTCGCCGTGCCCATGGCGGCTGGACATCACGATAGCTAATCGGGACACGCCCCCCCCCCTCCCCCGCCAGTCGTTAGTGCGGGTCGGGGCGTCGGGGCAGCGCGTGCCAACGGGTGCCAATGGGTGCTAATGGGTGCCAATGGGTGCCATACCCTGAGCGGTTTGACTGACGCTTGACACTGACGAGGCGTGTCCGCTTTCTGTTAAAAAAAAAAAAAAAAAAAAAAAAAAAACATGTACGAGTATGCGCAAGCGTATTATCATAGATTATTATTATCATTATTATTATTATTATCAATGACCATCATTAAAATACCTTACTTTGGGGGTGGGATGGGGGGGTGTTATACTTTTCCTCCGTGACTTTGGATAACGACTGTATTTGACGCCAAATGGTATTCTGCGTTATATGGGGGTATCTGGCCTCAATATGAACTATAATTTCTCTTGTTTATCCGTACGGGGGTATCTGGCTTATATATTTATCATTTTTCTTTGTTTATCCGTGGTTGGTAACACTGTACTAGGAAAGGAATCTGTGTACTTTATCGTATCCTTGATTGGCAACCCTGAATTTGTCTTAAATTAGAGCATTGTATTTAAAAAAAAAAAAAAAAGATATATATATATATACATATATATATATATATATATATATATATATATATATATATATATATATATATATATATATAATTAAGAGTTTGATATATATATTCATATAATTTTTTTCTCTTTTTTTCTCTTTTTTTTTTATCCAATACTCTAATTACTGGACTGATATATTCATCCGAAATTGTTAAACACCTGTACTTGCAATGCATTGGATTCTTTGTTCTTTGTGAATTTTTTCTCTTTCCTAGAATTATCCATCTTGGTTTACTTCCCACATTTATTCCAGGTTTGTTGCGTTCCGGTGTACTTCTGGTCCGTTGCTATCGTCTGCATCAATCATCATTATCATTATCATCTTCTTCATTCATGGTACCGGTGTTAGTATTATTGTTGGTAATAATAGATTGTATATTTGTTTGGTCTTTTGTTTGGTCTGTCTGTCTGTCTGTCTGTCTATCTATCTATCTATCTATCAATCTATCCATCCCTATCTATCTATCTATCCAATAACACACGTTAAGTGTTGCCATTATCATCATTATTATTATTATTATTATTATTATTATTATTATTATTATTATTATTATTATCATTATTATTATTATTATTATTATTATTATTATTATTATTATTATTATTATCATTATTATTATTATTATTATTATTATTATATATATATATATATGTGTGTGTGTGTGTGTGTGTGTGTGTATTTCTCTCTCTCTCTTTCTCTATCTATCTATCTATCTATATCAAGTAATACTACTTACCTGTTTGGAGTTGTGTTTTCATATCCACATTTTGGCAACGATCTTCCATTTTGATTTTTTTGTGCATGACTCTTCGTGTTTTTTTTTTTTTTTTTTTTTTTTTCTTTCTTTCTCTCTCTCTCGTCTCGTCTTCTCCTTTCATACAGTATTTACGGTAATACTTAGTTTCTGATGCATACCTTTTGGTCTCCTGTATTTTATTTTGAGTCCCATTGTATTTAGTCCCGTTTCATAATCATATTTACTATAATTATGCTATGTTAATTCTCTCTTCACACATGACGTTGCTGTACCGTACCGTTAGTTGAATGGGTTTGAGAGATTATGAATATTGTTTGTTTATGTCGTTTCTCTTGTTTGTTTTTTTAATCCTCATATATATTTGTCTGTATATAAGCTTCTTTATTGTTTTAGGTTCGGGCGTTTTGAGGTTGGCTTTTTCATGTAAGAGTGCTTTGTGTATTCTACATATACATTCCACATAACACTCACTACCTTTCTCTCTCTCTCTCTCTCTATCTATCTCTCTATTTCTCTCTCTCTCTATCTATCTATCTACCTCTCTATCTATCTATATACCTCTCTATCTATCTATCTATCTATCTATTTCTCTCTCTCTCTCTCTCTCTCTCACTCTCACTCTCTCTC
>NW_028234436.1:24335092-24337598 GCF_977035675.1 Penaeus japonicus
CTTGCTGCTTTTTTCATTTGTTTATCTGTTTTGTTTTGACATATGTATATATGTAATATGTGTGTGTGTCGTGTAATATATATATATATATATACTTATCATATTACTATACTATATATTATTTATATATATATATATATAGACTATTATATATGAATATATGTTATGGTGCGTGGTGTGGTGTGTATATATATTTTTTAAATATATATATATATATATATATATAATATATATCTATATATATATATATATATATAACTATAACATATAATATGTACATATAAACAATATGCTTGTCAGCATATTTAGGCAGTCAATATGTTCGAAAAAATCTATCATGATGTTAAAGAAAAACAGAAGAGTAATACTTTTACAAAATTATAATTAAAATAAAGATGATAATAGCAACATCATAATGATAGTAACGACAACTGCAACAACAATAATGATGATGATGAAAAAACAAAAAGCAAAAGCAAAACAATGCTCCTAATAATACTAATGATAATTAACAATATAATGACCATAAGTTAAAAAATATAATGATGCTAATGCTAATGCTAATGATGATAATAAAAATAGTAAACATAATAACAATATAAAATAGTAACAAAACAATAACATATAATATAAAAATATAATAATACTAATGCTAATGATGATAATAACAATGGTAAACATAATGATAATAAATAGTAACAGAAAAATAGTGATAAATCCTAATCCTACTCGATATAATCCCAAAGACTAATCCTAATCCTGATTAATCCCTAGGATTAATCCTGCATCTTCATTGAATCCTTGGAAGAGATTTTGGAGGAGCGATTAAAGTCTGACGTTCAATTAAGTGGCTTAAACTAAGTGAGCAAATGTTTGTTGCTGTTTATTGTTGGTCTGTAATTATTATGGTTGTCGGTTGTTGTTTGTGTCTTGTTTATTGTTGCTGGCTGTCGTTACTTATTTTCGAATCATTTGTGGCATCGTCATCATGCACATACGCACACACACATACATATGTACATACACATACAGACGTATATGCTAATATATATGTATAGTATATATATATATATATATATATATATATATATATATATCTATATATAATATTTATATATATACTATATATACTTCTTGTATACACATACACTCATACACACACACACATAGTATATATATATGATATATATATATATATATGTATCATATAATATATATATATATATATATTATATAAATATATATTACATATTCCAACCATATATGACTTTATATATAACAATAATACATACATTCATTCAAATAATCAGTAATTCATCCATCTCGTACAAACGCTGTTGTTGCAATGCTCATGCGCAACAGAAAACGGCATAAATACTCACTTTGAAATGAATATCAATAGCTCTGGTTTCATGCAACAGCTCTTTTGGGTTTTGAATTTAGGAGCACGCAATTAGGGAGTTAAGGATTACCATTTAAAAATCATTATGTGACCTCTTTTAGCCCGGAAAAAAGGATTAGTCAGCTCAAACATTGGTGGTGTGCTTGTTTTAACATACACACACACATACACACACAACACACACACACACACACACACAACACATACAAACACACACAAACACAAAAACATTGGTGGTGTGCATGTTTTCACATACACATACACACACACACACACACACACACACACAAACACTGGTGGTGTGCATGTTTTAACACACACATACACACACACATACAAACAAACACACACACACACACACACACACACACACACACACACACACATATACGGACACATTTACATAAATGAATACAGATAACCACAAGATATCCAGGCAAAAGCCTATACTATATTTGAGTTTCAGTAAATGTTTAACTTCCATTAATAACTTTTCGATAATCATTTGCATATAAAAGATGAATAATCCTTGGTGATTTGTACACACACACACACACACACACACAGATACACACGCACACACACGCACACACACACACACGTACACACACACACATGGGAACACAGGGCTACACAAAGGGGTCGGATGTATGACCATTATATTGCATTTAGCTTTACAAGGGGAGGAAAATTACGCGGGTATAGGGAGACAGATCAGAAATCAGTAATCAAGAGGATATGGAGAGAGACGGAGAGGGAGAAAGGGAACACAGAGAGAGAGAGAGAGAGATAGAGAGAGGGCAAGAGAGAGAGAGATGGGAGAGAGAGAGAGAGAGAGAGAGAGAGAGGGAGAGAAATGAGAGAGAGAGAGAGAAGAGAGAGAGATAGAGAGAGAGAGGGAGGGAACAGAGAGAGAAAGTGAACAGAGAGAGAGAGAGGGATCAGAGAGAGAAAGGGAAGAGAGATAGAGACTAAAGGGAAGAGAGAGAGAGAGAAAGAGAGAGAGAGAGAGAGAGAGAGAAAGGGAATAGAGAGAAAGAGAGAGGGGGAGGGGATAGAGGGAGAGAGAGATAGAGAAAAGGAAAAGAGAGAAAGAAAAAAGTG
>NW_028234436.1:24337698-24342698 GCF_977035675.1 Penaeus japonicus
AATTTCAATGCTATACCGTTTGGCAGTCGGTTTTGATCCTGATACCCCCTCCTCCTGATAATGTCCTGGGTTTTCCCGCCATCGGAAAAACTCAAGCTTTTCCTGCCAGCTAAGCTGTGTTTTGCTTTAATATCGGTAGGCCTTTGGCGTAGTACCCGTAGTTAGCGTAGTTAGAAGCGTTAGAAGAAGGTTAATTTTGTGAGAAAGAAAGTTTAGAATGAAGAAGAAATTTTATGGGATGTTTCTGTGCCTCTCCAAAATATTTGTTCTGAAAGTGAACCCTTACAAGATTTTACATGCTCGATTGCGATTATCGAAGTGGACCCGATATTGTATTTAGACTATGTAAATTCTTGATAGCTTTCACTTTCATTCCGAATCTGTACTGGCGATCACTGTTGCCTGATTCCTATCTTCTGTTATTTTTGTACTTGTAAGCCGCTTGCTCCAATAGTTGTAACCCACCGGTGCCAACAGTTGTAAGGCTCCAGTGGAAGCAGTCAAGCACTCGATGCCCTGGACACGTCGGGTCAAAACAAACTGCCAACGGTATAGCATTGAATTAAATTGAAATATATAATCAGTGTCTTAGGTCGCATAATGTTCAAGATCAGTGCCTTACAAAATATGATAATGATCCCAATAGCATTGGTCAATTGGGGAGCACCGCCAGCCGATGAGAGCACAGGTCAAACGGCAGACCGCGAGACTAAACACGCGGCTCGAGGTCAGAGGATGGGGAGGTCACCAGAAAACGCCACGGCGGGCTCGCCTCAGTGCATACAAGCCCGGCGTAGCATCTGCTCCGCAAATCTGGCTTATCCTTATCCTTAAAAACGCCAGCACACACCTGACCTCATCCCGCTCATCCACACTGACCTGTTAAATCAATCGGAAAAAAAGTATACATAAATAGGGCGTGATGAATAAACTAAAAAATCATCTCAGACTTAGATATATAAGTCTGATGGTAATGATAATTAGGATATAATGATAATGATAAGAATTATAAGAATATGATGATAATGATTATATTGGGGAGAAGAGAGGTTGAATTTAGAAAAGGAAAAAAAAGGGGGGGGGGGAAACGGAGGGGGAGAGGGTGGAAGAACGGGAGGGGTGGAATGGGGTGAAGACGGAGAGTAGGGTTAGAGAGATGGAGGAATATAAATAGAGAGAGGGGGAGTGGGGAGAAAAAGAGAAAGGATTAAAGAAGTAATTACAGAAAGAAGAGAGGAGAGACAGGTGTGTCAAAGGGATGGAGGAGAAAGAAGAAGATAGCGAATGTGAAAGCAGGAGGAGGGAGAATAGAAGGAAATCAGTGGAATAAGGGAGAGCAAAGGGAGATCAGTGGAATAAGAGAGAAAAGAGAAAGATTAGTGGAATAAGGAAGAATAGAAGGAAATCAGTGGAATAAGGGAGAATAGAAGGAGATCAGTGGAATAAGAGAGAAAAGAGAAAGATTAGTGGAATAAGGAAGAGCAAAGGGAGATTAGTGGAATAAGGGAGAGAAGAAAAGGGATTAGATAACAGAAGAAAAAAGGATGGAAGTGGAGAAACGCGGACCTTTGAAATGAGTTGATTGTATCGGACAGTTTCGCCTGCTCTATCGCCTTTAGATAAATATAAATATAATATAAATATAATATAAATATAATATAATATTAATAAATATAATATAAATATAAATATAAATATAAAGGGACAGGAACGCGATGTCACAGGGTTCCGATGAGAGAGGGAGGAGGAGGAGGAGGAGGAGAAGGAGGAGGTGGTGGAAGAGGAGGCGGGGATGAAGAAGAGGAGGACTGAAGGAGATGGTGGTTTGGAGGAGGGAGGAGAGGAGGAATTGGTGTGGTGGTGTGAGAGGAAGAGGAGGAGGATGAAGTGAGGTGGAATAGGGGGAGTAGAAGAGGTAGGAAGAGTGGTGGTGGTGGAGAGAGGAGGAGAGGAGGTGGAGGAGTTGGGGTGATAAAGAGAGAGATATGGGATAGAGGAGAGGAGAGGAGAGGTAGGGAGGAATGGGGTGAGAGGGTGGAAGGAGTTGAGGGGAGTAAGAAGTTGGAAGAGGTAGAGAATTATGAGAAGGAGGTTGCTAAGTAAAGAAGAGAGGAGGACGAAAACAGAAGAATGAGAGGAAATTTAGGAAGAGGAGGAAGAAAAAAAGTGAAGGAGGAGGAGAAAGAGGAAGAAGAAGAAGAGGAGAAGGAACAAGTGGAGGAGGACGAGGAGAATGGAGATTAAGAAGAAGGAAGAGGAAGAAGAAGAGAATGAGGAAAGACACGAGGAAGAGAGGAAGAATGACCTGCCCCCTCTCCCTCCCCCTCCTCCTCTTCCGCCCCCTTTTTCCCCCTCTCCCTTCCCCCTCTACTCCCCCTCCCTCTCACTTCATCCCCTCACCTCTTCCCAATCCCTCTCTCATACCCCCACTCTCTCTCCTTCCCCATCACCCCTCCCTCCATCTTTCTGCTCCCCCTCACTCCGGCTCCCTCCCCTCCCTCTCACCCCATCCTCCTCCTCTTCCTTCCCCTCCCCTCCCTCCCTTCCTTCTCCCTCTCCTTCTACCTCTACTCCCTCCCCCTCCGATCCCTACTTTCCCCTCCCCCACTACTCTTCCTCTCCCTCTCTCCTCCCTTTCCCTTCCTCCCCTACTCTCTTCCTCCCCATACCCCTCCCTCACCCTCCCTTTTTCCTTCCCGACTTCTCCCCTCTGTTCAGCTCTCAATTCTCTCCCTCCCTCGCCCCCCCCCTCCTCCTCTCGCCCTCTTTTTTTCCTCTTTTTCTCCCTCGTCCCCTCTCGCTCCTTTCCTTTTTTTTTTTCCCTTCCCTCAAAGAAAAAAGGAAGGTCGTTTTGCTCTTTCAAATTCCTTTTCAACAATCTTAAGTAGTCAAATAATGATATCAACTTACAATCAGTTATAATACCTACATGTTACTACTGCCGTAGTTGAAGTCTGGGGTTTACAAACCTGTACAAAAAAGCAACAAACATCTTCCTTCCATCATTATTGCCGGCGGCCGTCTATTAGAGGCAATCCCCATGCAAAAATCTGAATCTTTTTGAATATCTTGAAAAAGGTTTTTAAGAGAATTATCCTTAAAAAAAAGAAGATATCACTTTTTATCTTAGGTGACTTAACAATACATGAGAGATTTGTTACGTAAACCCAAATGCAGTTTAGCTAAGTTAAAATCCAAAGAAAAATAAACGAAAACAAGTGATTCAATAAACCTACAGATGGAATTACAGAAAACGCATCTCGTCTATATTAGATAAGAGTAATAATTAACCGAATGATTTAGAATATCATTCTCCATACAGAGACTCATTCCATGGGGGGGTCCCCCCATGATTTGCTAATCATGAACATATTACGAGTGGACGTTGAACAACATAAAGAAACCAAAGCGAAACCATCGGTTACAAAAACTTTCGTGTACTTCAATTCACTAGACCCTCATGACATTATTCGCAGCTAAATCATATCTAAAGAACCAACTCTAAACTAGATATTTTATCATTTAATCACAGACAATGTAGACTATCCAGGTAAACATCCTTGTGACGGAAGTGATAAAGAGCAGCATAGAATAAGCCTGCCTCTGCTCTTCCCTATGTGACAAGAATCGGTCGACGTGTCCCCCTGCTCCATGGGATAAATGACGACATCAAGAAGAGCCATTGCTGAGAGGAATTATTTATTTCCCAACAAGCGCTCAAAGGAAAGATTTGAATGGTAGGCCGCCCTTGTACAGGCAATAAAAGAAAAGAATGTTTAGCTACTTAAGTAATTCAATTGGGCAAAGGACTAATAGAAATTCAAGTAAAAATTTCGCTGAACAACAAAAAGAATTCTTAAAACAGGAAAATTGTTATAAACAATTAGTGCCTAACAAACAACACACAGATAATATACCACAAATTCTAAACACATAACCCCGACCATTTTAATAACTTTGACTTTCTGTTCTTCGCACAAATTGGGAAAACTAAACTTATAACAAACAATTAATAGCCTCCACATTACAACAAAGCACAGATCGGGCAAGCTTCATATAACTGATGTGTTTCAGACCACATTCTAGTAGTAACGTAGAAACTATGTATCCTTTGAATAATAAAATACTTCCGCGAAACAAATGGGTGGGTGCAGTAACGGAATTGCGGTGCGCTTTATTAAAAAGGATAGTCTACCGCTAATCTGCGATGGGTTTGTATAACGAAAAAAATCACTCATTAACACCGGCACTGGTAACTGGTGTTTTTCCCCCCGTCCGCCATTGGTAAACAATGACATTGTAACACAATTTTTCAAGTCTGGGATATAGACGACCAGGAATTATTATTACCGCCCTATCACACGAGACTTCCCAGTAACTATCTAAGGTTTCTTGAAAAAATCAAACAGTAGAAATCAATTTGTGAATTTCCCTGGAGACCAATAACTTTATTATCTAAAACTCAACATGTGGCCTTATAGAAATAGGTTATATATCACACTGAATCCAGCGTTGCTACAGATTACTGACACAAATTTGTAATAACAGGGACAACAAATAAGGGTAAATGTTGCTCACTTTTGGTGTGCGATCCTCTTCTAAAGCTTTCGACAGTGTCCAACCCACACAAATTCTTCATACGAGAAAGCTACGTAACAAAACCATAGAATTGATACCCATTGGTTTGACAGCTATCTAAAATAAACAAGAACCCAATCGGTTTAAAAATGATGAGCATATATCATACACAACAAAACAAACAACAACTCCAGTCCCAATTGTGTCGGTGTTCCACAAGGATCTATATTATAGGAGCCCGATCTTATTCACAATTTTCCATTAATGATTTCCAACCATAGCCGATGAGCTCTGCCCATCTAATACAAAAAACGCCGATGAGGCTCCAATTTCTCCATAGTGAGACTCTCATTGAAACAACTTAGATGCATTGAGAACAAAACACTCAAGACACTCTTGTCAGAGCAATAATGCGATATTTT
>NW_028234436.1:24345060-24347560 GCF_977035675.1 Penaeus japonicus
ATATATAGATTCCTATTTATTTATATATATCCATTTACATATATGAATATATATATATAATATATATATATATATATTATATACATATATATATATATATATATATATGTTCAATATATATATATATATATATATATAACATACTATACATACATATATATATATATATAGATATATATATATATATATATATATATATATATATATATATATATATGTGTATATACTGTACATATGAATGTAAGTATATATATAAAAATAAAGTCAGAAGATATGAGAAGAAAACTTTGCAACGAGAGGTGCAGAAGAGGACAAAGAAAGTTGCAATTTTACCGTGAAAGTGACCAGAAAATGAGAATATCCGGTGATGTATAAAATCCGAGAATAAAAGAGGAAGAAGGAAAGAGGGAAAAAAAGATAAAACAGAAATGGGAAGAATATGAAATCACGGAATGGAAATTAGGAAAATTTATGTAAAAGAAGAAGATGCAAGAGAGGATTTAGCGAAAGGAATTGTTGCATTATCATTGATGTTGTTATCATTGTTCATGTTGTTGTTGTTGATATTATTGTTTTCAGAATTGTCTTTATCATTTCTATTGCTATTATTGTTTCTATTATCATTATGCTTAGCCTTATATCTATCACTAATTTCATTATTGTCATTATTATTACTAGTAGTATTGGTAATATAAACTATTGTCATTATTATCAAAATAATTGTGATTTCATTACTATTGTTACTGTAATTCTTATCATTATTATTATTATTATCTTTATTATCATTGTCACTATCAATACTGATGGTCTCATTATTATCATTATTAATAGCATTGTTAGTGCTATTATGATAATTAATACAATTATTGCAATATTTATTATGATGTGAATTATCATCGTTATTATCATCACTATATATATCATCAGTACCATTATGATCTCTATCATATGATTATCATTTTTATAATTATCATCATTGTTATCATTGTTATTATATGAGTGTGTGAATGTATTATTATCACTAATACCTTTAATACAGTAATCATTCAACAGAACTGAAGTTCAGTCAACAAACTGAATATTAACTAACGCGTCAGCAGTCAAGCCTATATTGAAATAACTTGCATTAGGCCTATATTGAAATATCATATTTTAGACTTTTATTTGACACGGATGTGAATTCTTCATATAGTATTATGAAATGGGAGTATAAAGGATTTTTTTTCTGGTAACCTGTCGAAGAAGAAGACGAAGAAGAAAAAGAAGATGAAGAAGAAGAAGAAGAAGAAAGAGAAATAATGTAAATGATATGATGATTTAGAATTAACAAAATAGAAAAAAAACTCAGCGTGGAATATTCAGATTAATGAAAAGCGTTATTGTATTACATTTCGTTATCATCATTATCCTTACTTCTGCTATCATTATCGTTATTTCTATTATCATCAATATCATTACCATTATTACTAGTATTATCACTATTATCGTCATCATTATCTTCATTATCATTATTTCTATTATCATCATCATTATCTTCATTATCATTATTTCTATCATCATCAGTATCATTATCATTATTACTATTATTATCACTATTATCATCATCATTATCTTCATTATCATTATTTAGATGATTACTTCACCATTACTGCTATTATCATTGTTATCATGAACATCATTTTCATCGTCATAATTATCATCACTATCATCATCATATCTCTATCTATCTCTATCTCTATGACACCCTCCCCCCCATATAACTATAAATATTTATGTCTATGTCTATGTTTATTGTTTACTCTATATAAAGTATTTTATTTCTTTCTATTATTGCAAAGTATCACCTTGGTTTACACTATATTCAATCTTCCTTTAAGGTTCTAAAGGATTTTTTAAGGGGGGAGAGGAAGGGTGGGGGGTAGGGGGGGACAAAGGGGAGAAGACGGTCTTGACGGGAAGATGGGGAGAGGGGGAGAGGGGGAGAGGGGGAGATAGTATGATATTGAAAGTTATTCTGTATGTCAAGAAATAATGATATATGCAGATATATATGTATATGTATATACACAGATTTGGGTGTGTATACATATATATATGTATATATATATATATATGTATATACATNCATACATATATATATGTATATATATTTATATATATATATATATATATATATATATATATATATATATATATTTTTTTTTTTTTTTTTTTTTTTTTTTTTTTTTTTTTTTTTCCTTTTTCTTCTTCTTTTTCTTTCTTTTTCCTTTTTTTTCTTTTTCTTATTTCTTTTTTTATCTCCTCTTTCTCTCTCTATATCTTTTCTATTTCACCTTATTTTCTTTCTATTTCTCTCTCTCTTTTTCCTCTTTCTCTATTTGTATCTTTTCTCATTTACTCACCTTTCTCTTTCTCCCTCTTCTCTCATTTATTCTTCTTATATATTCTAAGCTAAACAAGAAGCCACAGATTTTGAAATTGAAATGCTTTTCTGAATGGA
>NW_028234436.1:24360060-24362560 GCF_977035675.1 Penaeus japonicus
CCCTTTGCCTCTCGCTGAAAATGCTCTCCTCGTTCTTTCCTCGTTCTCTCTCTCTCCTCGTTCCTTTCTCTCTCTCTCTCTCTCTCTCTCTCTCTCCTCGTTCTTTCCTCTCTCTCTCTTTCACTTCCTTCCCCTCTCTCTTCCACTTCCTTCATCTTTCTCTCTTCCACTTCCTTCCTCTCTCTCTTCCACTTCCTTCTTCTCTCTCTCATCATTCCTTCCTCACTCTTTCTTTATTCCTTCCTCTCTCACTCTCTCTTCCATTTGCTTCCTTCCTCGCTCTCTCTCTCTTCCACTTCCTTCCTCTCTTTCTCTCCTCGTTCCTTCCTTTCTTCCTCTTTCTCTCCTCGTTTCTTCCTCTCTCTCTCTTCCACTTCCTTCCTCTCTCTCTCTTCATTGCTTCCTCTCTCTCTATCCTCGTTCCTTCCTCTCTCTCTCTTCCACTTCCTTCCTCTCTCTCTTCCACTTCCTCTCTCTCTCTCTCTTCCACTTCCTTCCTCTCTCTCTTCCACTTCCTCTCTCTCTCTCTCTTCCACTTCCTTCCTCTCTCTATTCCCCTTCCTAACTCTCTCTCTCTCCTCATTCCTTCTTCACTCTCTTTCACTTACTTCCTCTCTCTCTTCCACTTGCTTCCTTCCTCTCTCTCTCCTCGTTCCTTCCTCTCTCTCTCTCCTCGTTCCTTCCTCTCTCTCCTCATTCCTTCTTCGCTCTCTTTCACTTCCTTCCTTTTTCTTTATCTTTCTTCCTTTCTCTCTTTTACTTCCTTCCTTTTTTTCCTTCCTTATTTTCTAATATTCATCTTCCTTCTTGCTTCCCTCTCCTTCTCCTTCTCCTCCTTCTTTCTTCCCATCTTCTATGATATTTTATATTTCTCTCTCTCTCTCTCTCTCTCTCTCTCTCTCTCTCTCTCTCTCTCTCTCTCTCTCTCTCTCTCTCTCTCTCTCTCTCTCTCTCTCTCTCTCTCTCTCTCTCTCTCTGTCTCTCGCTCTGTCTCTCTCTTTCTTTCTCTCTCTCTCTCTCTCTCTCTCTCTCTCTCTCTCTCTCTGCTCTCTCTTTCTCTCTCCTTTTCCTTCTTTCCCTCTCTCTCTCTCCCTCTTCTTTCTCTCTCTCTCTCTCTTCTCTCTCTCTCTCTCTCTCTCTCTCTCTCTCTCTCTCTCTCTCTCTCTCTCTCTCTCTCTCTCTCTCTCTCTCTCCTTCTCCTCTCTCTCTCTCTCTTCTCTCTTTCTCTCTTTCTCTCTCTCTCTCTCTCTCTCTCTCTCTCTCTCTCTCTCTCTTTCTCTCTCTCGCCTTAGATGTATTTATCTTAATTTTATTTCTGAGAGAGAAAGTGGCGACCGAGCGAGAAAAAGAAAGAGAGAGAGAAAGAGGCGACAATCGAGAGAAAGAGAGAGCGAGAGAGGATGAAAGAGGCGACCGAGCGAGAAAAAGGAAGAGAGAGAGAAAGATGCGACAATCGAGAGAAAGAGAGAGCGAGAGAGGATGAAAGAGGCGGCCGAGCAGGAGAGAGAGCGAGAGAGAACCGACCGAAAGCGAGAGAGATCTAACCGAGAGAACCAACCGATCGAGCCGACCAAGTGAGAGAACCGACCATGAGAGCGAGAGATCGAGGCCCCAAGCCCTCCCCCCCCTCCCCCCTCCATCCCCCCGCCCGCACTGCCGCTCCTCCGTCGCCGCCGCTGCACGGAAGGTCCTCAAGACCCTCGAAGGCCGCCCATTAGCCGCTCGCTTCCTCCTCCTTATCTCCTTCCTTGTCCTCTTCCTTCGGATTCTTGTGATTCTGTCTTTTTTTTTTCTTCCTCCTCATCGTCTTTACTATTCTTCTTCTTCGTTGGGTTCTTATATTTCTTTATTCTTTTTTTTTTTTTCTTCTTCTCTTTCTTCTTCTGTTTGTTCTTTTCCTTCTTCTCCTTCTTCTTCTTTTTTTCTGTTTGTCCTTCTCCTTCTTCTTTTCTTAATCTCCTACTTTACTTTTTTCTCTGTTTTCCGTATACTTCTTCTTCTTCTTCTCCTCTATTTACTTACTCTTGTCTCTTTTCTTCCCCTCCTCTTTCATCTCCTTCTTATTTTCCTTATTTTTTTTTTTTATCTTTCCCTTCGCCCTATTCCTTCTTCCGTCTCCTTCTTTGCCACTTTTTTTCATTTTTTTTTCTTTCTTCTTTCTTTCCGCCTTGTCTATAATCCTCTTACGTCTTTTTTTATTCTTCTTCTTCTTTATATTTTTTTCCCTTCTTGTTTCTCCTTCTCCTTCTTCTTCTTTGTTTCTTTCACTGTTTTCTTCATTCTTCTATTTCCCTTTTCCATTTAAACTTTTTTTTAAATATTTCGTCAATAAAACATTTTATCTTCTCTCTCCTCTTCTTTCTTCTTTCTCCATTAGTTGTACTTCTTCCTCCTCTTCCTTCTGTTCTTCCTCTTCTCCTTACTCCTCTGTCTCCATCTCCTCTTACTTCCTCCTCCTCCTTCATCTTCTTATCTTCACCTCCCCCACTCCTCCTCCACC
>NW_028234436.1:24377560-24380759 GCF_977035675.1 Penaeus japonicus
CACACTCGGTCTGTTCTTAATGCCGGCGGTTTAGTATATCTTTGGGTGTATAAACTGGGTGTTTTGTTCATTCGTTGTTTGTCTTGGACAAAAAAAAAAAAAAAAAAAAAAAAAAAAAAAAAAAAAAAAAAAAAAAAAAAAAAAAAAAAAAAAAAAAAAAAGTACATAAAATTTGGTATTCTGAGGACTTTTTCTTCCAAATTTTCCAATTCCAGCCAATGAAAGGCGGTGGTCGTGGTTGTGGAAATGGGAAGATAAGACAGTGAAAATAGGAAGTCAGCTAATTGTCATTTTTGCATTTTTAAAAGATTTTATTCTATCTATTTATTTACTTATCTATTGCTGACACAAATTTGCAAGTCAGTGTCTGATAAAGAAAAGGTTTAAAAGAAGAATAAATAGCTTCTTTTAAAAAAATTAAGGAAATCCTAGATAATGCCGTTGAATTGCTTGTTTGATGCAAAAAACAAAAAAACAAAACAAAAAAAAAAAAATAAAAACAATAAAAAAAAAAGAAAAAAACATTCATCTATCTCTCCTCTCGTCCCTAAAAAAAAAACAAAAACAAAAAAACATTCTCCCAAAATCAGGAGATTCGGAAGATATATCCAAAATAATAAAACACCCAAAGTCCCATAGATGAAAAAAAAAAAAAAAAAAAAAACAGAAAAAAGCTGCTGAAAAATCCTGAGAAAGTCAGAGGGAAAATATCCAGCTGCGGAGAAAAAAGAGAGAAAAAAGAGGGAAAAACACCAAACTCCTCCTAATTCAAAAAAAAACAGAATAAACATAGAAAACAACCAATAAAAGAAAATGATTGAAGATTGTTTCAGCTAAGGACTTCTCAAACAACCATTGGCATAATATAAAAAATAGATTCACAATATCTCAACACATGGTTGAGAAAATGTCCTTTAAAGATGGCGCATATTGTTGTTGTTGTTATTGTTGTTGTGTGGTGTCCCCTCCTCCCTGTCCGGCGGTACTTCATTTCCAAAGTGTAATTCTGAAAATGGGGGTCAAATCTGGAGTGAGCGGTCTCCTTTGTATATATAATGAGTTCATAGTTCATCGTTCATCTTATTTCAATTTTCATCTCAATCTCCTTACTCCTCAACACCCCTTCATTCATCCTTACCTCACTTACTCATATCTCAATGAGGAAGGAGACAAGGAGGGTGAGGGGCTCAAGGAGGGGAGAGAGGGGAGGAGGGAGGGGGATCAAAAGGAGGGGAGGGAGGGAAGGAAGGAAGGGTCATACGCAGGAGGGGGGGTTGCCCGCATTGCCGCTTTAAAATAAAAAAAAAAAAAAAAAAAAAAAAAAAAAAAACAAAAAAAAAAAAATTTTAAAAAAAAAAAAATAAAAATAAAAAAAATTAATTAAAAAAACTAACAACTCTTAAAAAATTAAAAATTAAAAAAAAAAAAAAAAAATTAAATTATAAAATTAAAAAAAAAAAACTTGATTCCTCGGGATATGTAAAGGAAATAATATGGGGAAGGCCAGAAAAGGAAAAAAAAAAAAAAAAAAAAAAAAAATAAACTAAAAAAAAAAAAAATAAAAAATAAAAAAAAAAAAAAAAACTAATAAAAAAAAAAAAAAAAAAAACTTTCATTTCTTTTTCTTTAAAAAACTACTAAAAACATTTTCATTTCTTCTTTCGAAAATAACAATTTTTCTCGGTACGAATAAAGGGGATATAATAAAACAACCAAAAAAAACAGCTTTTATTTCAATACATGAATACAGACACAGACACAATTAACACACAACAACAATGAATATAACACAGCGTAAAATACATCCACATCGTAAACACATAACCTAGAAAAACACAAACAAAAAAACATGGTTCACACAACATCCTCTTAAGATCAACCTTTCTCACATACATTTTTTTTTTTTTTTTTTTTTTTTTTTTTTTTTTTTCTCTTTTAAGTGAAACCGAGAAAAAGGGGAAAATAATAATACCAATAATGATACTATCCTAAAATCCTTCTTACATGGGGCTTGTTGGGAAGCAAAACTTCGGATCCGGATTGACCGAATAAATTTGGATAACAGAAACGCAAAACAAAAGGTGACCCAATTTTTTTTTCCAGATAACCCACCTACCCTAAACCTCCACTCCCTCCTCTGGAGAGGGAGATGGTCCTTTAAGTGATGCTTTTAAAGGCAAGCTTTAGGCAAAACAAATTTTTAGTTTGATAGGATTTTAGGGCAAAAAAAACCTCCAAAGTAAAAAAACCAATGTTTTTTTATATTATAAATTTATTATAAATGAAAAATAGAGAGGAAGAAAGAGTAAGAGAGAGTGAGAGAGAGAGTGAGAGAGTGAGAGAGAGAGAGAGAGAGAGAGAGAGAGAGAGAGAGAGAGAGAGAGAGAGAGAGAGAGAGAGAGAGAGAGAGCGAAAGAGAGAAAGAAAAATAGAAAGAAAGAAAGAGAGACAAAGAGAACCAGAGAGAGAGAGAAAGAGAGAGAGAAAGAGAGAGAGAAAGAGAGAGAGAAAGAGAGAAAGAGAGAGAGAGAGAGAGAGAGAGACAGAGCGAGAGAGAGAGAGAAAGACATAGACAGAGAGAAAGAGAGAGAGAGATCCAGAGAGAGAGAGAGAGAGAAAGAGACAGAGAGACAAAGAGAAAGACAGAACCAGAGAGAAAGAGAGAGAAAGAGCGAGAGCGAGAGAAAGAGGTCCGTCCCCGCTGCATAGTGCCTCCTCCTCCATGAATCCTACTCAAAGATCAACAAAATCCGATCCTATTTGTCGAGCGCAAAGGCAGGAAGCCAAGACGAGTGGACACGAGGGAGGCGCACTGGCTTAGGGGGTGTTGTTGTTGTTGTTGTTGTTGTTGCTTGTTATTTGTTGTTGTTGCTTGTTTGTTGTTGTTGCTTGTTGTTGTTGCTTGTTGTTGTTGTTGTTGTCGTCGTTTTTGTTGTTTGTTGCTGTTGTTTTGGAGACGGTGGGTGAAGAGATTTTTAGTGCAGACCAAGTGAGAGAGAGACAGAGAGAGAGAAAAAGAAAGAGAGAGAGAGAGAGAGAGAGAGAGAGAGAGGGAGAGAGAGAGAGAGAGAGAGAGAGAGAGAGAGAGAGAGAGAGAGAGAGAGAGATGAGAAGAAAGTAGAAGTATTAGAGAGAAGAGAAGAGAGAGAGAGAGAAGAGAGAAAGAGAGAGAGAGAGAAGAGAGAGAGAGAGAGAGAGA
>NW_028234436.1:24380859-24385859 GCF_977035675.1 Penaeus japonicus
ATATTTATATTATACATTTATATATATACCCATGCATATATATTTATGGATGTATGTATTTTTATGTATCATGTAATATGTCTTCACTGTAGAAAACGAGGCAACTCACCAAACTTGCCAACTGGTGGTCCGCTCGTTTGCAGAGTCACGGGTTTTAGGGTTAAATGAGGGAGCGAACCTGTAGCAGTGTTTCCATTCGGTCAACACACGATTAAACAAGAAAATTGGTCTGAAAAATTAATATCTGAGATAAATTGCATTTAATCTTTCCGTTTATAGTTCGTTTGATTGATGATTTTCTTGGTTTAAATCATTCATGGTTTAGTAAGACTTTCTTGCAAGCGTTGCGTCTTCATCAGGTTTGTTTCCACAGACTTAATAAAAAACAAATAGAATTGGGATTGTATTCTTACACGCACATTCCTCTCTCTTCTGCTATTCTTATCTTTCTCTAATTGTGTGTAGATATTTAAATGTGGATGGACAAAGAAAAACTAAATAATATTTTTGAACACATGCAAGACTATGAATTTATTAAATTATTATTATTAAATACAAGCAAGATTATATATATATATATATATATATATATATATATATATATATATATATATATATATATATACATATATGTATATATATATATATATATATATATATATACATATATATATATATATATATATATATATATATATATATATATATATATATATACACATATATATACATATATGTATATATATTAAATACAACATTATCAAATACAAGCAAGATTATGAATTTATAAAATCTTTCAGAATTGGCATTATCAACATACCCTTTATGCTTACCGTTTTACATTATTGTTGATCTTAAGGATTCTTACTGTTGCAAGCAACAACAACAAAAAAAAACATGCTAGTTAGAGTTGCTATCATTGCCAGCTTTACAACTGACGATTGATACATCTATTTTAAATGGAAATTACTTTTTTTTTTTTTAAGAATGGCATATCGTGGGGTAATATAGTACGTTTCAATAGCTGTCATAACGCCATTTCATTCGTGATTACACCAATAAAGTGATGGTTACATTATCATCACATTGCACAATAATATTTCCGTAAATGGCAGTCCTTCCTTGTGAAGATACAAAAGGATCAAATTTTAACGAGATTCAAATTTCCAGAAATAGTACCATTAACAAGTAATCTCTCCTGATAACATTTTTGGAAAAGACTTTGGTAAAGTTATCTTTCGTTGGTTTGTGCTTGGAATCTAGAAGAATCTTTTCTTAGAACCAGAACGCAATCGCGTTTGAAGCTTAAGGAACATATTTCACTGGCTGAGGAATGAAATGGAAATATATATATATATATATATATATGAAAGTTAAATGACACTAAGTTACATAACTAAAGAAACAAACAAACAAAAAATACGATAATGATTAAACTCAGCTGTATAAAAGAATTATACAGTAAACTTGAACGGGAATAATATATTTTACATACTATAGGCCTTATCTGCAGCGTCAAAGTCTTGAAATCATTTCACTTCATGGGCACTGTCGTGTAGGGTATTTCAATAATTGGTGATTTTTGAAAAATCATACAAATTCACGGGGACTGTTCAGAAGTAGGCTCCATTTATTTTTTCATGACTAGTGATACCATTTTTATTTGTTTTTATCAATATTTACCTATTGCACTTTTAACTCAAAGATACGAAAAATATGATTTCATAAGATAATTTAGATTAGTCTGGGGGTGAAATTCCCCGTTTTTCCTACTATATTCTCTTCGCCATTTTCATGCAGTAATTACTTAACGATGTATTCAAATTATGTTGATTTATTTAATACGTGTATAGTATACTACTTCTAGTTCTTTTAAGATTTTTCTTTTTCTTCATTTTTTATACAATTAAGCTCTACAAAAAATAAATAATATTCACTACATGGTGAATGAAAGTATATTACACAAACTAGAAAACGTATCTTTTTTGGCAATATCTATAATATTGCAACAACTTCTCACATGTACTATATTCCCCTATCCGCAATTACCATGTATTCTTGATATCCCATATATAATGGAACACAAGGAGAACTAAACATTCTATTTCCCGCGAAAAATACCTGGGGAACATTTCATAAACTTTTCTGTGGTGAGGTTCCATAACTTCTCACATAGGAAAACATTGTACCACAATTCGATCACCCATTTTCAGGTTTGGCTGGTTTGTATATCCAGCTTTTTCCGATTCCATTTTCAGTATACCAAATACCTCATGTATGCTGTCACCATCGTGAGAGAGTGGCATGAAAATGACATCTGTGTTATGCAGATATCTACTGATGGATGCAAAGTAGGATTTGTCAAACCTTAATCTGATCGGCTCTGTACTATTGTCGGCTCTGTACTAATGACAGCTTTTCGCCAGAAAAAGAAATGGATCTTGAAGAACTCGAAGATACCTTTGATAACAGTAGGGTTCTTTTGCAATGTCCTCAAGCATCTAATCAAATCGTCTTTCAAGCCAACTTTTGTCTTGGATGGCAAATCAGCATTTCCAATACTTCATAATTTATCAAGTACAACATCAAGTGATATACAAACATGTAATGATGAACACATAACCTAACAACCCAACACCAACTGGCACAAATATCCTAGGCAATATTATGTTTTTAAAATTCTTTTAAGGACTCAAGACAAAATAATTTTGCATGTGGTTGTTCAGTAGTTCATGAATGGTTACCCGTCAATAGCATTAAGTTAATTGGGCCACATGAAATCGGACACTGCATCACTTTATTAATCCTCATAAAAATCAATCACTTCTGTTAATTCCCTGAGGTTATGACCACGTGTTTTATTCATTACATTGGTTACTCTTCAATGAAGCTACTGAGTGTCATTTCTTTTCTTTTACCAAATAGTTGCCTGCCGTTTCTTCTGCGGAAAATGGTAGCATCTGCAAAGGGAATCAAATCTGCTGTCAAGGACTTCTACTTGAGAAAAAAAACAAATTCAGTAAAATTTGTTGCATTATTTCCGTGGTGTATTTCCGTTTCCCTTCTGGCAGTCCCATCAGGAGTGGATAAATCTTCTAATGGCTGATAGTAGATTAAGTTTTCCCGTTTGTCATGCTCATCAAAAATTATTTTTTCTGTATCGTTTTCACCACATTCCTGAATCTCACTCAGTAATTTATTTGCCAGACCTACATTTCCCTCTTATTTCTGTATTCCTTATATACCTTTTAGTAGACTTTATGGTCAGCAGAACAAGTGGATGCAGCATGCTACCATTTAATTTGCTTCATACCACTCGATGTCTTCTTGTAGCACTCTCTCGGTTGTCTTTTGCCTTTTACAAAAGATACGATTTCAGTACAAATAAACGAAGCTCGTCCAAACTTCCACCCTGTGTATAATAATATACTTTCTTCATGTTAAGTACTTTTGTTTGATGGCCTTTTAGTTTAGTAATAGTCTTCAGTCACAAATTTCTGATATAATTCTTCAATTAAGTCACAAGTTTCGTAAGCAATTTGTTCGTCCTAGAAAAGTTTGGAAATTTCAATCAAACACTTTCAGTCGAATTATATCATGCCAATCATATATCACAAACAAGTAAAAAAAAGGGCAACACAACAGAAGCCTTCTTATTGGAATGTATAATTAATGTTATTAATTAACTAACGTTTATATGCTTATTGGGAAAGAACGCAATTTACTTTACAGTAGCCATTAAGTTCAGTGAGGAACTAGAAGTATTGAAAGACTTCCGACCTAAGGTCATTGATGAACTTGCTTATATGCGGTATTTAAGTGCTTAATGAGTCTGTGAGAAATTTGTTGACAATTAGCAATATTTAGGTTTCCCAAGGTCAGCAAGGAACTTGATGCACCTAAAGACACAAATTTGATTGCGATTCGGAAGGGAACTATCATCACTTAACGTTAGCGAGGAAGTTCGAAGTGCGTGGACCTCGTCCGCTGCGCGGCCCCAATTCCGCGGAAATGCGTAATATATTAAATTGAAAAGTGCAACCCCTAAACGTTATCAGATCAAGCTGATTTTTTTCACATTTCATTTTTATGATATATGAAGTCTATTTTTGTACAGTCACAATGACATTTCAAAAGTTGCAATTATTGAAACACCCTACTGTCGGGCGTATGACACCGAAAGTGTCGTACCACTCGAACAAAACCAGCCGTCACGCTCACAGAGTGACCCGTGCCTCTGTGGCGCGCCTTTGAAAAACATTTATTTTACAGTTATTTGCTTCTCCTTCTGATGAAAAACCCTTTAAGTTCATAAGACACGATAAATACAGTTCTTGTTTGGTATAGTAATTCATATCGGAATGTGAATCTGAATATGTTAACATCATGCTACTTTAAGCATGAAAAAAGTTTATTTCTTCAAAAAACTAGTTGTGCAGATTAGCAGTCAGTAAATAGATCTTATTTGTGCAAATATAGAAAGCATTTCAAGACACATCAATCAAAGCAAAATTTATTCTAGGCTAATTCACCTAGGTATGCTATACTTTTTCATGATATTTTAATTGCAATACACGCATTTTGTGCGTGTATTACAGATGTGGATATCGCGCCACACAAAAATTATTATTATTTGCAAACATTATAGGTTATCACTGTTTATAAATTAAACTCGGATATTTTATTGTTTTATATGAGTTACCGACTTGCTTTACTTCAGTTTTCTTTGAAGAGAGCCTTTGCTGCCCATCAAATCTAAACAAATTCGAACGTATTACTCTAATTGTGACTATATACTTTAACAGCCTTAGATTACCAGTCTGCCCTGAGAATGAATATGAAAATACACCCAATAGACTTTTTGTTGCTGTCTAAATGTTTCACATGTCAAACACTTACTAAATTCAGTTTCTTACGAGTTAAAAAGTAAATGTAATCCAAGCCAAAGGATTCAAACAATTATTTGTCACCCATTTATCAAAGCTACATATGGCGGTATT
>NW_028234436.1:24395859-24398359 GCF_977035675.1 Penaeus japonicus
CAGAGGATCTTGTCGTGTGTGTCTAGCCCACACTTCAGTTGAAACAAAGAAAGAAGTCCTGCACCAGGTACGATGTGTACTAGGAATGTCTAAATGTGCCCCTTTGATATTTTCGTGTGTGGGGCTGTTTTTGAAGTGTAATCATTGAGGAAGTTGTGTTCTCTAGGTGTAAAAAATGTAGAGAATGTAGAAAATCTAAAACTGTGTAACTAAGAATGTTTTATGATTTGTTTTTCCTATATGCTGTGTTTTTAATATTTGTTATATACACACACACTCAACACACACACACCTATATTATAATCTATATATATTATAATACTTATATATGTATATATCATAACTACATATAATATGTTTTGTGCTGAGATATGTATATACTTATATTATACTATATATATATACATATTACATATATAACATACCCTACATCATATACTACATACATATATATATACATATAAGAAAGTATATATAATATACATATATCATTAAGTCTACTAACATAACTATATTATATACATATATATATAACATATATATCTCATATATATTATAATATACATATATATATCATATATATATAATCTAAATATATATATTATATATATATCATATTTATGTGTGTTATTGTGTGTCGTGTTATTCCATTTTATCTATATATGTATGTATGCAAAATATAAATAATTTTATATATAAATTTCACACACATTCACACATCACATATATAGAAAGGTAGATAGATTAACCGGATATAGAAATTAAACATATAAAGCGTTTTTTATATATAATAGTGGCCGCGTTTTGCGTGGTACTCTGTAATGCATGCACGCATCAAATGATTTTTTATTTTACTTATAAAAAGATTCCCTATATATATAATTTTATATATCCAAAACAGTAGAAGATATTCTACGGTGCTCCTATCGCATATTTATGAATATTGTATTTTACCCTTTGCCTTGTTACTGTGCAGAAAAATATCAGGAAGCTTTACTTTGACAGAAGGTCATCCCGAGAGGATCAGATCATATGTGACTCTTATCGGATGATTGACAGGTCCGAATATGGCTGTTGGTTTGGGGCGATTCACTAACCTTGTCATCACAGTCCTTCAGGCACAAGATTAATGCCTTACTCGCTGCCAGGCTTCCCCCTGAGCCTCTGGCATAAGCGCAGCAACTTCTCCAATATTTATGTCCTCATAAGAACGAATATAATGAAAAATTTATCTATAATATAGTTTCTATTCTAGCGTGTTTCCTCCTTACCCTTCTTAGCTCTAATCTAGGCAAACTCAAATTAAGGTAAATTCTACTATTTAAAAATTTCAAACTAAAAATCAAAGACCGCTGGACAATCTAGAAAACATTGTTCCCGCCTTCTGGAGGGGTGACAGGGAAAGGGATATATATATTATAATTATAATTATATATCTTATATTGTGTGTGTGGCGTGTGTGTGTGTGTGTTTGAGGTGTATGCATATGTGTATATATACTTACATATACAATGATCTTACCATTTCCCATATATATACTATATATATTAATACAATATCTATCTAGATCGAATCTCTATCACCTATCGATAAATAGAATAGATAAATTATATATCGTATATATAGCATATATATACTATATATAGTATATACTATTATACACTATAAATTTTTTACTCAATATATATTTATATAATATTTTTATCATATATATGTTTTATATATATATATAATTTATATATATTTAATTTTTATATATATTTATATATAAATATATAAAAAACCAAAAAAATTATAATACAACACCATTCAGAATATATATATATATATACAATATGGTATATGTATAAAAAATATATATATATATTAATATATTAATATGATTATATATCATATTAACATATATTGTCAGGCGGGTATTTTGAGTTTAATTATTCAAGGTCTTTTTTGGCCCCTTTGTTTTCATCTTTAATTTATCTGATACTTGGAATGAATTATAGCCACTCCGAGGTTTAAAAAGGTAAACCTTGGTTCCTCATATCCAACTCCACATATATTTACACATTACTTATCAGCAACAAAATTAAACAGAACACAGCACACAACAAATATAGATATGGCTTAGTCTTTGTACTTGCTATTCAAAGATAGATAGATTAGATAGATAGAAAAGGAACTAAATATGAATATATCTTTTGTATATATATATGATATAATATATATATATGAATTCTTATATATATATATGTACATATTTATAAATATATATAATTACCACAACAAATATATATATAAAATTAGTTCATCTATATATATGAATAGTACTATATTAATATATATATATATATCTATATGTATATAAACTTATCTCGAAATTCACTTATATATATCATTATATATACCAATGTCTATATAAGAATATATATTATATATCTTATTGATATATATATAACTACCAACCATATATATGAACTAAAAATAATATATATATATATATATA
>NW_028234436.1:24403359-24408359 GCF_977035675.1 Penaeus japonicus
GAATTGTATTTAGCTGAATTACGTTCTTCTGGCGAAAGAAATGAGAGCGACGTAAATGTTAATGCTAGTGCTAATGTTAGTTCACGTGCTAACGTGTATGATGGCCTTAGACTTCCTACCTTCAATGATGGGCAAGACGATATAGATTCTTTTCTGTTACGATTTGAACGCTTGGCTCATTTACACAAATGGAAGAAAGAGGATTATCATATATACTTAGGTTCCTTGTTACGTGGTCGTGCTCTTAAGGTATATGTATCTTTACCTGAAGAAATTGTAAATAATTATGAGAAGCTTAAATCGGCTTTATTACGAAGTTATTCGGTAGATTCAGAAATGTATCGGAGAAAATTTAGGGAGTGTAAATGTGTTGATAAAGAATCATATGTGCAATTATTAGTTAGAATTGAGCAGTATTTTGACAGATGGATTTCTCTTAGCAATGTGGATAAGAATTATGAGTCTCTTTTTGATTTTCTGATTAGGGAACAATTTCTAAACAGTTGTAACCCTGAATTACGTGTTTTTCTAAAGGAACGTGAATTTTCCAGCGCAACTGAGATGGCAGAAGCGGCAGACAGGTATAGGAGTGCCCATTTGTACCGTGGCAAGTCGGAGAAGTTTTCTCAGCATAAAACTTTCTTCCAGTCTAAAGATAAGAGCAATAGCAGTGAAGTTGTCTGTCATGGTTGTGGTAAAACTGGACATATTAAACCAAATTGTCCCGATAATCCCAGGAATTTTAGAGGTAAAAGTGCTTTTTCTAATGATAAAGTAAATTTTGTTTTTGAGGCAGAATTAAAACCTAATAGTTGTGTTGTAGATACTAATGGATTTCTATTTTATAAACCTGTGGAAGTTATGCTTGATACTGGATGCTCTACAGTCATAGTTAAAGACTCTTTGGTTAATTCTAAATATAAATTAGGGAAAATGGCTAAGGTTTATGATTATTTGGGCAGGCCAAATTATTTTCCTAAAATAAGATGTTACATTAAGAGCAAGTTCTTTACTGGATGGACAAATGCTATAGCTGCACCCATTAAGTTTGCAGAAGTTCTAATAGGATGTGTTCCAGGTATGAAGATCCCGAGCCAATCCTGTCCTGATGACCCAAATCCTGCTACTGTTGATGTGGCTACCCTAAGATCCTGCACTAGTCCTGACCCTTGTGATCTCCTTGAAGAACCTGACCTTTGTGACCTACCTAAGCTACCTAGCCCCCATGACCTAACCGAAGTACCTGACAAACCTTCATCCCTTACTCCTACCCAAAACTCAAAGGTATGTAGCGAGAGTTCTTATCAACATCCTATAGATATGTCCATGGTGGTTCAAACAAGAGCAAGTAAAAGTAAGACTGATGTAGGTTTCAAACTCAAGTGCCCTACAGATGTAGATATTGAAATAAGCAAAGCTTCTTTGATTAAAGCACAGAAATCTTGTATAACCTTAGAATCGATAAGGGAGAAAGTAGAAAGTGGGAAAGAAGAAAGAGTAAAATCACGATCTGTGAAGTATGAGATATTTAAAGATTTAATTTATCGAGTATGTATCAAGAGCAAAAACATTCATGAAATTGGCACTAAGCAACTTGTGGTCCCTGAGATGTTCAGAAACAAAGTATTGAGCCTGGCCCATGATTCTTTAACAGGTGGTCATTTCTCTCATAGGAAGACTAGTTATAAAGTTTATCAGAAGTTCTTTTGGCCTGGTGTTGGAGCTGAAATAAAACGTTACTGTAAATCCTGTCATATTTGCCAGAAAGTCTCTGCTAAAGGTAGCGTTAGTCGTGTGCCGATGAAATCTATTCCTGTTGTTGCTGAACCTTTTTCTAGAGTAGCCATTGACATTGTTGGACCTATTTCACCATGTTCTGATAGAGGCCACAAATATATTCTTACTCTCATTGACTATGCAACTAGATTCCCTGAAGCTGTTCCGTTAAAGAAAATTGATTCAATAACTATTGCAGAATCTCTTGTTGAAATATTTGCTAGAGTTGGAATTCCGAAAGAGATGCTTTCTGATAGAGGAACTCAGTTTAGATCCGATCTCATGGCAGAAGTAAATAGACTGCTATCAATTAAAGCTCTTTATACTACCCCATATCATCCAAGCTGTAATGGAGCCGTAGAAAGATTGAATGGCATATTAAAATCTATGCTAAAAAAATTGTGTACTGACAAACCTAAGGATTGGGATAGGTATATACCTGCTATTCTTTTTGCATATAGGGAAATCCCCAATGATTCACTAAAATTTTCACCATTCGAATTATTGTATGGTCGACCTGTGAGAGGTCCTCTTGCTATCTTGCATGAATTATGGTCAAATGATGATTTGAATTCTGATGTAAAGAATGTTTATGAGTATGTGACTGAACTAAGATCACGCCTGAAGGAATCGGCGAAATTAGCGGCTTCTAATGCCGAAATTAGTAGTACGTATTATAAGAAGTACTATGATGTGAAAACTAAGAATCGCAAACTAAATGTAAACGACGAAGTTTTAGTGCTCTTGCCGTCTGATACCAATAAATTAATTATGCAATGGCGCGGACCTTATCCTGTGACTGAGTGCAAAGAAAATGGAGTGGATTACCTTGTAAATATCCGAAATAAGCCTAAACTCTTTCATATCAATATGCTTAAGCAATATCACAGAAGAAATGATATGGAAAAGAAAACTATAGTTCAACTTTGTGTTACAGAAGAAATGTGTGATAAAGAAAGTGAAACCATGTACTTTGAAACTAATAGTTGTGAGAATATGAACTTGGGTGAAGATCTAAATGAAAGTCAGATAATGGATATAAAGAATTTGATAGAAGAATTCAGTGATGTATTCTCGGATGAACCTGGTTATACTTCTAGTATAGAACATGTCATCAAATTAGAAACCACAACACCTATTTCTAAGAAGCCTTACCCAATTCCACATCATTTGGTTGATACATTTAATAAGGAAATTGATAAAATGCTTGAAATGGGAATTATTGAACCCTCTAACTCCCCATACTGTTCACCTGTTGTACTTGTTAAGAAAGCAGATGGAACACTTAGAATTTGTTTAGATTTCAGGGGACTTAATGATGTTACCATATTTGATTGTGAACCAATGCCTACTTCTGACGGTGCATTAGGTAATTTTTCCAACAAAAAGTATTTTTCAGAGATTGATCTGACAAAAGGTACACAGACTGCAAATACCATTATCAAAAGAATCGAAAATGTACACTACTCTGCGTTTGCAACAAATAAGGGTCTAATGCATTTGTTAGAATCCTTTTTTTTAACTTTGTTCTTTTTCTCTCGTTCAAAAAAAAAAACGCATGTGCTACATTTATTAAGACTTATGCGTAAGGTTCTTGATGGCTAAAGAATACAGAATGTTATTTTGATAATGTAGTTGTTCATAATCAACTGGGAATGAACATTTACTAAGCATTTAACGAGACAGTTGCTAGAAAGATTACCTCGTTATCAATGGTTTGCCAGAGCAGGCATTTAGCAAATTTTTTCTTTGGATTTTTCTAGAATTAAAATCATTCTTGGAGTCTTCCATGTAGGGGAATAATAAACTCAAGTACCCATTAGAGACAACCAAGTATACAAGCTCATTATTTAGCCTCTATTTACTTTCGCCACAGATCTCAATAACAGTATCAGCTGAATTCTTTTCACTTCGGTTACCACCGCTCTGTTCTTCATTTTCTATAGGAGATTTATATATCCCTAATTTTGCAGCATAGCTGCTCCTATGAATGAGGATGTTAAAATATTTTCTTGTAACAAACTTGATTGGCTGAATCAAACGCTAACATTATACAAAAGACTTCTTGAAGCATACTCTCAAAGAGTACATAATCTGATGTCACATAGCCTCCATTCTTGTGCGTCTATTTGCACTTACAGATTATATTCAAACAGATTACATTTTATACACTCTTACAAAATCGAAAACATTAGAATGCTATTTATCACAGATCACAATGGTTATAAGGTCTGACTGTCCATTTTTGAGCATTCTCAAGACATTGCGACATTGGTACACATTAACTTGAGCCAGTGATTGACATCAACGCAATTGTCCGTTCTAACTTCTAGACATCGGGAACGGAATAGTGCAACTCAATATAACTATGAGAACAAGCAATATGCTTGCTACTTTATATTGGTCAATAGATAAATTATCAAAAAGTTATCTTTATGGAAAGGAATTTTGTACTTCCAAACTGATCAACAAGCTGTGACTTATTTGCGGAACATGAGGAATAGCAAGGGAAGACGTATGAGGTGGGCTCTAAGGCTTCAGGGTCATTCATTTTACAATCGAGAATATTAAAGGTCTAGAAAATGTTGGTGCCGATATTCTGAGTAATGCCCATTATAAATACCATTGATTATAACCCTGCAATTTACATTTTTGCCTAAACTCTGAGACTTTAGCTAAATGAGGGCATTGTAAAGGGTTGCTAAATTGCATGTATTTAAATATTGGTTTTTTGATTACTTATATCATAAGTATTTAATATTTATATAGTTATTTATTTTATTATATACGATCTCCCTGGAGTGTAAAGCGCATGGTCTGAGCGGAGTTTTTTCCCTCCCATCTTTTCCGAGTTTTACATTTGGTCGGTCACTTTGCCACTGACCCTGCTCGCGTTAGCCAGTACTAATTTCACCCTGCTCGTGAAAGTTTTTGATTTTATCATTCATTTATTTGATATTTTTTGTGTCGTGTAATACGGTGTAATATGATATTGTTGTTTTTTTATTAATTCCAGCTTTTTATTTTGAGAATAGTGTGATGACAATACGTCACTAACCTGCAAACAACTGAGTGCCACGCCCACCCTATCTCTACTGGCCGTGGATTGTGTGCAAACATTGTTATTTGGTGTCGGTTTAATAGAACACAAACAGTATTTGTTTATTATGTAAATAATTGTATTATGGTTCAAACTGCCGATAATATTCAACCTCCACAATACA
>NW_028234436.1:24412593-24418987 GCF_977035675.1 Penaeus japonicus
TATTTCATTTTTTTTTCTCTCTTTCTCTTCTCTTCTTTCTTTTTTCTTCTCTTCTCTTATTCATCTCTCTCTTTTTTTCTTCTCTTCTCTTCCTCTCTCTCTGTCCTCTTATTCTCTTCTCTTCTGTCCTTTTATTCTCTTCTCTTCTGTCCTTTTATTCTCTCACCGACTCTCTGTCCTTTTATTCTCTTCTCTTCTGTCCTTTTATTCTCTTCTCTTCTGTCCTTTTATTCTCTTACCGACTCTCTGTCCTTTTATTCTCTTCTCTTCTGTCCTTTTATTCTCTTCTCTTCTGTCCTTTTATTCTCTTCTCTTCTGTCCTTTTATTCTCTTCTCTTCTGTCCTTTTATTCTCTTCTCTTCTGTCCTTTTATTCTCTTACCGACTCTCTGTCCTTTTTTTCTCTTCTCTTCTCTTCTAAACTCTATTCTCTTCTCTCTGTAACACTTTTATTCTCCTTCTCTTTCTGTCTTCTCTTTATTCTCTTCTCTCTAATCTTTCTCTTCCTTATTCTCTATTCACCCCCTCTTCTGTTTCTTCCTTTCTATCTCTCTCTTTCTCTTCTGTCCTTTTATTCTCTTTCTCTTCTGTCTTCTTTATTCTCTTTCTCTCTCTGTCCTTTTTCTTTCTCTTTCACTCTTCTGTTCATCTTTTATTTCATCTTCTCTTCTGTTTCTTCATTCTCTCTCCGATCTCTGTCCTTTTATTCTCTTCTCTTCTACTTCTCTTACTTTTTCTCTTCTCTTATCTCTCTCTCTTCTCTTCACTCTCCTCTCTATTCTCTACGAATCCACTCTCTGTCTTCTTATTCTACTCACTTTCTCCCTCCCCCCTCTGTTCTCTTTTATTCTATTCCTTCTCTCTCTGTCTACTCTTATTCTCTCCTCTTCTGTTTTCTTTTATTCTCATTACGACTCTCTTTTTCTTTTATTCTCTTCTTCTCATGTCACACTTTCCTATCTCTATTAATCTTTCTTTCTCTCTTTATCTCTCTTTCTTCTGTCCTCTCTATTCTCTTCTCTTCTCTCCTCTTATTCACATCTTCTCACTTCTGTCATTCTTTTCTTCTCCTTCTCTTCTGTCTCTCTCTTTCTCTTCTCTTCTTGTCTTCTTATTCTTCTCTTACCGACTATTCTCTTCCTCCTTCTCTCTCTTTTCTCTCTCTCTCTCTTCTGTCTCTTTATTCATACTATCTTCTTCTTCTTCATCTTTTATTCTCTTCTCTTCTGTCCTTATCTCTCTCACCGACTCTCTGTTTTTCTTCTCTTCTATTCTCTTCTTTCTGTCTCTTTCTTTATTCTCTTCTCTTCTCTCCTCTTTTTCTTACGACATCTTCTTCTTCTTATTCTCTTACGATCTCTGTCCTTTCTCATTCTCTTCTCTTTCTGTCCTTTTATCTTCCCCTCTTCTCTTCTCTCAATCTCTCTATTCATCCTTACCCCCCCCTAACACTCTCTGGCTCTTCTACTTCTCTATCACCTCTCTCTGTCCTTTTTCTTCTCTTCTATACTTCTCTCCTCCTTTATTCTTTCTTTTCTGTCCTTTTATTCTCTTACCGACTCTCTGTCCTTTTATTCTCTTCTCTTCTGTCCTATTATACTCTTCTCTTCTTTCTGTCCTCTTATCTCTCTTCTCTCTCTGTCTTTATCTCTCTCTTCTCTTCTCCTCTCTTTTATTCTCTTCCCTTCTGTCACTCTCTATTCTCTTCTTTCTTTTTCATCTCTCTTCTCTGTCTGTCTCTCTTTTATTCTCTATTTCTTCTGTCCTTTTTTATTCTCTCACTCTCTCTCTGTCCTTTCTATTTCTCTTCTCTTCTCTTTTATATCTCTTTCTCTTTTGTCCATTTCTTCTCTTTCTTCTCTCCTCTCTCTTCTCTTTCTCTTCTGTCCTTTATATTCTCTTCTCTTATCCTGTCCTCTTATTCTCTATCTCTTCTGTCCTCTTATTCTCTCTACCGACTCTCTCTGTTTCTTCTATTCTATTACGACTCTTCTCCTCATCATTATTCTCTTCTCTTCTGTCCTTTTATTCTCTTCTTTTCTGTCCTCTTATTCTCTTCTCTTCTGTCCTTTTATTCTCTTCTTCTCTCCTCTCTCTCTTTCTCCATTCTTATCTCTCTCTGTCCTCTATTTATTCTCTTCTCTCTCTGTCTCTTTTATTTCTATTCTCTATCTGTTCTTTTATTCTCTTCTCTTCTGTCTCTCTTATTCTCTTCTCTCTCTTCTTTCACTTTTTATCTTCTTCTCTCTGTCCTCTTATCAACTCTTCTCTCACGACTCTCTACTTCTCTATTATCTCTTCTCTTCTTCTTTTATTCTCTTCTCTTCTCTTCTTATTCTCTTTCTTCTGTCCTTTATATCTCTCTTCATCTTCTTCTGTCCTCTTACTTCTCTTCTTCTTTCTATCTCTCTTAACTCTTCATCTTTTATTCTCTATCTCTTGTCTCTCTTTTACTCTTCTCTCTCTCTATCTTTTATTCTCTTACCCTCTCTCTGTCCTCTCTATATCTCATATTTTTACCGGGGGGGGGGGGGGGGGGGGGAACATACCCGGGGGTTTCGTGGGGGGGGGGGGGGGGGGGGGGGGACTATCTGTCTCTTTATTTCTCTCACCGACCTCTCTTCCTTTTATTCTCTATCTCTTCTGTCACTCTCTTACTTTTCCCTTTTTCTCTTCTCTTCTATCTCTCTCTCTCTTCTGTCCTTTTATTCTTCTCTTAACTTTCTCTCTCTGTCTCTTTTTCCTTCTTTCTCTTCTCCTCTCGGTCTTTTCCCCCTTTTTTATTCTCTTACAACTCTTCTGTCTCTCTCTTTCTCTTACCGACTTCTTCTGTCCTTTTATTCTCTTCTCTTTCTCTCTCTTAATTCTTACCGACTCTATCGGTCCCTCTCTATCTTCTCTTTTCTATCTGTCCTCTTTATTCATCTTCTCACCATTCTCTCTGTCTTTTTATTCTCTTCTCTTCGCTCTCTCTCTTATTCTCTTACTCTCTACTCTCTGTCTTCTTTCTCTTCTCTCTCTTTATCTTCTTTCTTTTTCTTATTTCGTCTTTCTTCTTCTCTTCTTTCTTATTTCTTACCGACTCCTCTCCTCCTCTCTCTCTCCCCCCCCTCCCATTTTCTTCTTTTTCTCTCTACAATGTACCAAGGTCATCTATCTCTTCTCTCTCTCTCTTCTTTTTCTTCTCTGTCTCTTTATCTCTCTTCTTTCCTTTTTTCTTATTTTCTTCCTCTTTTCTCTCCTCTTATATCTCTTTTCTCTCTGTCCTTTTATTCTCTTCTCTTCTGTCTTTCTTCTTTCTCATACTCTTCTCTCTCTCTCTTTCTCTTTTCTTTCTCTTCTTCTCTTATCTCTCTCTCACTTCTTTGTTCTTTCCACTATTATCTTCTCTCTTCTCTCTTCTTATTCTCTCTTCTATCTCTCTCTGTCCTTTTCATTCTCTTCTCTTCTGTCCCCTCTTTTTCTCTTTTTCTCTCTTTCCTCCTTTTTCTTTCTTACTTTCTTTCTCCTATCTTTCTTTTTATTCTTCACCCTTACTCTCTACCTCTTATATCTCTCTTTCTCTTCTGTCCTCTTATTCTCTCACGACTCTCTGTCTTTTTTTCTATTCTCTCTCTTCTGTCTCTCTTTCTTTCTCTCACCGACTCTCTGTCCTTTTATTCTCTTCTCTTCTGTCCTTTTATTCTCTTCTCTTCTGTCCTCTTATTCTCTCACCGACTCTCTGTCCTTTTATTCTCTTCTCTTCTGTCCTTTTATTCTCTTCTCTTCTGTCTTTTTATTCTCTTCTCTTCTCTGTTCTTTTCTCTCTTCTCTCTCTTCTTTCTTTTTTCTCTTCTCTTATCTCTCTCTTCTTTCTTTTTCCTTCTCTTATCTTCTATCCTATCTCTTCTCTAGTCCTTTTATCTTCTTTCCTCTTCTGTCTCTTTCTTATTCTCTTCTCTTCTGATTCCTCTTAACTTTCTCTTTTTCGACTTCTCTGTCCTCTTTCATCTCTTCTCTTCTGTTCTCATTCCTTTTAATTCTTCTTCTCTTCTGTCTCTCTTATTTCTTTACGATCTTCTGTCCTTTATATTCCTTACACGACTCTCTGGTCTTATTTTTTATTCTCTTCTCTTATCTCTGTCTTTCTTATTCTCTTACTATTCTTCTCTTCTGTCCTTTTACTTCTTCCTTCTCTCTGTCCTTATAATCTTTCTCTTCTCTGTCCTTTTTCTTCTCTTCTCTTCTGTCTTTCTAATTTTTCTTCTCTCTGTCCTTTTATACTTTCTTCTCTTCAGTCCTCTTATCTCTCTCTCTTTTTTGTCCTTTTATTCTCTTCTCTTCTGTCCTCTTATTCTCTCTCCGCCTCTCTGTCCTTTTATTCTCTTCTCTTCTGTCCTTTTATTCTCTCCCGATCTCATTACTGGAGGGTTTTTCTACCCGGGAAAGAAGATGGAAGTGGCCTAGATAAGTCCACTGTGTAGGCAACACTGATCAGCTCTCCCTTCTGGAAACCCTTTTAGTGTAAGGCGTGTGAAACCTCCAGGTGGACACGCAGCAATCGAACAAGTTACTGAAAACTAACAGGCAAGACACATTACCTAATAAGGTAGTGACATTATGTGTTGCTGAGATATCGATGCTCACAGTAATAGCATGAAGTTACAGAGAGAGGAAGGGGGAAGGGGGTGATCAGAGAAGAGAGACAGTGAAGGAGAGAGAGAGAGATGGGAGGAAGAGAGAGTGAGATAGTGAGGAAGAGATAGAGAGAGATATGAGAGGGGCAGAGAGAAACAGAAAAGGGAGGTGGGTAGGGAGATTAAAAACAAGAGAAGGAGAGTGAGAGAGAGAGAGATAGAAAGATGGAGAGGGGGTACGGAGATTAGAGAAAAAGAGATAGTAAAGGAGAGAGAGGGGGGTGAGAGAGATAGAAAGAGGGGGGAACGAGAGAAGGGAGAGGGAAAGAGACGAAGAAAGAGAGACTTTTCACTCCCTTAATGGACAAAAATGTATTAATATCATTACCCTGATTAAGTAAGATACGAGCGAATTTATGGAACTGCTTACGGCATGCATCAGAGAGCAACGAGAAGCTGAAAATACCTCGAAAAATGTAGCAACCTGGCAAGCTATGCTGTTCAACGCTCATTATTGCAAAATCTGATCTCTGTCGCCGCTGGTACGATTCGAATAACGGGCCCCTACCCGCAAACTTCAATAAAAGAAAGAGCTTTGGTAAAACCTTTTAAAGGGGCCCTGGGGTCAGGGACATACTGCATGATAATTTAGAGCATTGGTTTAGATGATAATAGTACAGGCATTTGCTAACGTCTGGCGAGAACGCAAGCTCTTTATAGTCCTTTTTACGTCCATTTCAATCATTCTCCCTTTAACCGTCCTCTTGCCCTGTGTCTTGTTTCTCCCTTTATCAATGGCCCTTCCTGTTTCCCTCCCCTGCCCCCCCCTGCGATCTCCTAGCATGAAAAAGTTTGCCAGCTAAATGTTGTACAGGATTTAAGTGTGGGATACTGTTTTTAGGCTGAGAATGAGGCTAAAATACCCAGTACGACCTTCAGTAAATTTGGGGAGTCGAAACGCTTCGCCGCAAAAAAAAATGGTTTCGAACTGTTTCACGGTACCGATGCCTTTTTTTTTTCTTTTTGATCTCTCTGATGCGCTCTGCCGCGTGCGAGAAGTCTCAGTTGCACCCCAATTTTTAGAATAAGTGATCGCCATTCCGGCCTCCACAAGGCTACTCGTCCGACGCCAAAATAGATGACACATCAAAAACAGTTTCCGAAGCCCCCAGTGTCGTCGGGTAAGGTTCGAAGGTCGGGAGCCGCCCCTGCCCGTACGGACTTGTGGTTGGTGTAGCGGAACCCCTGCCTGACAGTGCCTACGTCTGCGAAAATTTTTTTACGGTCTAAATTAAGCAGGGGTACCGCCGTACGTTAAAACTAACGAAGAACGCAAAATGCATGTCATTAAGCCATTACGCAAGGGATTAGTAAAGGTGAAAAAGAGAGCTTGACGAGGTTTTCGGTCTTGTCATTTGATCCAGTTTCGTGTCAGGAGATTTGGAACGGTCGGGGGGATTATGGGTTTTTTGTGGGAATGTATTTTCGGTGGAATAATTTACAACCTGAAGAACAATAAATTTTTTGGTGTTTTTTGCGTCAACATATTTTGTTTTTCGTTCATTACCGAAAAAAGTGGTCGTTATCTTTCCCTTTTTGAATTTAAATTTTCGTGATTTTAAAGCTTTGCAACCATTGATTTATGTATTCAAATTCACCAAAGGGAAAAAAACGTAGACATGTCGAACCCCAATATGCATAGATGCCTGAAAAAGTCCAAAAATATTTAATTCGCCTTTGCTATCATTATCAATCGAATTAGGGGAGTTTTAGTGCTTT
>NW_028234436.1:24419087-24421587 GCF_977035675.1 Penaeus japonicus
CAGAAGCCACATTTTGTTTAAAGAAAGAATGTTAAATACAAAGATAAGAAGAAATAAAAAGAGAGAAAAAAAATTATATTTATACATATGCAGAATGCAAATAAGATTCCCGCAATTAAAATATAAAAATAACACACACACCCTGTGTGTGTGTGTACGAGTGTGAGTGAGTGTGTGTGTGTATATTATATATATATATAAAAAAATATATATTATATATATAAATCTATATAAATATATATATATATACATTTATATATATGTATGGTGTGTGGTGTGTGTGTTTACATATAAAATATATATATTTATATATTTAATATATAAGAGAGAGAGAGAGAAGATAGAGAGAAGAGAGAGAGAGAGAGAGAGAGAGAGAGAGAGAGAGAGGAAGAGAGAGAGAGAGAGAGAGAGAGAGAGAGCGAGAGAAAGAGAGAGAGAGAGAAGACTCATACATATATATATATATATCTGTATAATATATATATATATATATATAATATATCATATATACATATATGTATATATATATATATATATCTATATATAAATATATATATATATATGTATATATATACATATATGTATATATATATATATATAATATAAATACATATACAAATAAGTATAACAATATAATAAATATCTATATATAATATATATATATATATATATATATAAAAAACAAATATATAAATATACTCATACACTTCTCATCTCACACAGACACTTATACTCGTAATTATATATATATATAAATAAATATATAATATATATGAAATATCTATATATATATATATATATATATATATAGATATATATATATATATAAATATATATATACGAGTAAAAGTGTCTTGTGAATATAACGTTATGAGTTTCCTATGTGTACGTGTGTGTGTGTGTTTGAGTTTCGATGTTTGCGCGAATGTTGAGTAAATGTGATGTGTTGTGTGTGTGTGCGAGTATGCGAGTATGTATTTGAGAAAGTATGTATGAAAGCGCGCGCGCGTGCGTGTTTGTGTGTGTGCGTGTGTGTGTGTTTGTGTTGGATGAGTGTGTGTGTGTCTGTGTATGTGTGTGTGTAAAAGTGAGTTTGAGTGTGTACGTGAGTGTCAGTGTGTGTGTATGAGATAATATGTGTGCGTGTGTGTGCAAACTCCCTTTATCTCTCTCTCTCTTTTTTATCTATCTATCTCTCTATTCATTTATCTCTATCTTTATTGATTTCTCTCTCTCTCTCTCTCTCTCTCTCTCTCTCTCTCTCTCTCTCTCTCTCTCTCTCTCGTTCTCTCTCTCTCTCTCTCTCTCTCTCTCTCTCTCGCTCTCCTCCTCCCTCCTCCCTCTCTTCTTCACCTCTCTCTACTCTACTCTCCTCACTCTCTCTCTCTCGTTTCTCTTCTCCTTCTCTCTCGCTCTCTTCACTCGTTCTCATCGCTCATCATCTCCACAACATCTTCGTTCTCCTTCTCTTTCTCTCTCTCCACTCTCCCTCCCCACCGACATCTCTCTACCTTACTCCTCTCCTCTCTCTCTCTCTCTCTCTCTCTCTCTCTCTCTCTCTCTCTCTCTCTCTCTCTCTCTCTCTCTCTCTCTCTCTCTCTCTCTCTCTTTTTAATGTGTGTGTGCTTGAACGCGCATGTGTGTGTGCTTGAACGCGCATGTGTGTGTGCTTGAACGCGCATGTGTGTGTGCTTGAACGCGCATGTGTGTGTGCTTGAACGCGCATGTGTGTGTGCTTGAACGCGCATGTGTGTGTGCTTGTGCGCGCGTGTGTGTTTGCTTGAACGCGCATGTGTGTGTGCTTGAACGCGCATGTGTGTGTGCTTGAACGCGCATGTGTGTGTGCTTGAACGCGCATGTGTGTGTGCTTGAACGCGCATGTGTGTGTGCTTGATCGCGCATGTGTGTGTGCTTGAACGCGCATGTGTATTTGCACGTGCATGTATGAGTGCTTGCACGCATATGTGTGCTTGCACGCCTATGTGTGTGCTTGCACGCCTATGTGTGTGCTTGCACGCCTATGTGTGTGCTTGCACGCACATGTGTATATGTAAGCACGCGCATGTGTATGTATTTTGATGTACATGTGTTTATGTTAGCACGCGCATGTGTGCTTTCTTGCATGCATATGTGTGAGTGCTTGCACGTACATGTGTGTGTGCTTTCACGCGCCTGTACTAGTGTTTTGCATGCGCATGTGTTAAAGTATTGCATGAGCAATGTGTGTGTGCTTGGATGCACATGTGTTTGGTGCTTTCACATTCACGGGGGGGGGGGGGGGGGGGGGGGGGGGGGGGGGGGTGGGGGGGGGGGGTCCATTGTTATAGTGTGTGTCGCACGCCATGTGTGATGCTTCCACATGTATGTGTGAGTGCTTGCACATGCATGTGTTTGCACGTACATGTGTGTGTTTGCACGCACATGAGTGTGTTTGCACGTACATGTGTGTGTTTGCACGTACATGTGTGTGTTTGCACGTACATGTGTGTGTTTGCACGTA
>NW_028234436.1:24439087-24449087 GCF_977035675.1 Penaeus japonicus
GTCCTTGCCCGAAATATTTAGTTGTTGCGTCTGGGAAAGGGACTTTTTTTTTTTTTTTTTTTTTTAGTTCTTTCGTAGGTCACCAGAGGAGTTTACTCTTGTGCGAGCTATATTTCCTTTTTTTAAATATCTGAGATGGGCATTAGGCCTAAAGGGGAAAGCGGGAAATTGTGACTTAAATGCGTTTGGATTCAAGGAACGATCAAAGGAATAAATGGGTTTCGCGACTTAAAAAATGAAATATTTCGGAATGATTTTTATTTTTAAGTTATGATTTCCCTTGCTATGCACTGTTAGAAAGACCGTGTTTTTTAATTTCTATTCAAGAAATAATGTTTATATTGTCATTAAAACCAAAAAAAGTGGACAAAATTCCTATGTATGTGTTTGCACGTACATATATGTACGTGCAAACACACACATGTACGTGCAAACACACACATGTACGTGCAAACACACACATGTACGTGCAAACACACACATGTACGTGCAAACACACACATGTACGTGCAAACACATGCATGTGCAAGCACTCACACATACATGTGGAAGCAAAAACACAACGCAAAGCACACACAAAGCTAGCGCACAAAATAAAAACAAACACTAGCAAATAAGCACACATCAGTATTCCTTCACACATGCGCGTGCAGACACACACAAATGCGCGTGAAAGCACAAACACATGTGCATCCAAGCACACACACATGCTCGTGCAAACATAAACACATGCGCATGCAAACACATAGACATGCGCGTGAAAGCACACACACATGTACGTGCAAGCACTCACACATATGCATGCAAGAAAGCACACATGCGCGTGCTAACATAAACACATGTACATCAAAATACATACACATGCGCGTGCTTACATATACACATGTGCGTGCAAGCACACACATAGGCGTGCAAGCACACATATGCGTGCAAGCACTCACACATGCACGTGCAAACACACATGCGCGTGCAAGCACACACACATGCGCGTTCAAGCACACACACATTAAAAGAGAGAGAGAGAGAGAGAGAGAGAGAGAGAACGAGAGAGAGAGAGAGAACGAGAGAGAACGAGAGAGAGCGAGAGAGTGCTAGAGAGAGAGAGAGAGAGAGAGAGAGAGAGAGAGAGAGAGAGAGAGAGAGAGAGAGAGAGAGAAATCAATAAAGATAGAGATAAATGAATAGAGAGATTTGGCAATGTGGCATCGGGTAAGGATATCATTCTACTCTCAAGTGAAGTTGATTTGCTATAGCATTTCCGCTATCAACACACACATTTTTATCTATCTATTTTCTTACATAGATATTTTTTAATATATCACTTTTTTTTGTATATCATTACGTAATCTGTGTGAAAATAACGATACTACTAATGACACCGCGGTCCTCGGACTAGTGTGAGTCCGATTTCTCGAAAGGAGACGATAGAAAGAGGCGCTCGATCAGTTCTGCCGGAGCTCTCCCTGCGGTCGCGCCCTTCCTGGAGGCTCCTCGGCCGCTGCAGGTTCCTCCTCAGGGTCAGCGAATATCTGAGGATCGCTGGTGCCGTCGCCCTTTTCAGTTCCTGGTTTCTTATTCAAAGAGAAGAGATGAAAAAACAACAACTGAAAATTACATGCTCAAATGTCATAAAAATATTAATTATCAAAGGCCGCGCTTACATTATCCCTATATGTATTTGAATAGATATACATAAATGATATATACGTATGTGTGTGTGTGTGTGTGTGTGTATGTATGTGTGGATAGATAAGTAAATATATAATGACACATCTCTCTCTCTTCCTCCCCTTTCTCTTCTCTCATTCCCCGCCCCCTTCTCGTCTCACCCTTCACTTCCGTCTCGTTACTCACACTTCCCTCCTTCCTCCTGACATCCACTCTTCCCTTCAGTTTCCATCTCTTCCATCCCTTCTCTCCTTCTCTCTTCCTCCATCCCGAACAGTCTCTCTTCTTCCCCTTCTCCCTCTTCCTCCGTTCCTCTCTCCTCTCTCTCCTTCCATCTTCTCTTCTCTCCCAGATCTCTCCTCTCATCTTTCTCTCTCACGCACACACACAACCCAACACACACACACACACACACACACACACACAGTCAATATTTAATGATATATGTATATGTATATGTATATATATATATATATATATATATATATAATATATATATATATATTAGAATGTGTGTGTGTGTGTGTGTGTGTGTGTGTGTGTGTGTGTGTGTGTGTGTGTGTGTGTGTGTGTGTGCGTGTGTGTGCGTGTTTAAGAACAGTAAAACAGGATCTCTAATCTGTCATGTCCCTGGTCCAAGATGGCGCCATAGTCACGCTCACTCTGGGACCTGTGCCCTAGCCTCGGACGGGGTCTGAGGCGTTGAGCTTAGGCCTCGAGAACCACGAACGGTTTCTGTTTTTTCGTTTCCATTCCTTTTTTTTTTTTTTCTTCGCTTCTTTTCCCTTTCCCCCTTTTCTTTTTTTTTTCCCTTTCCCTCTTTTTTTCTTTCCCCCGCGCTGGGGTCTTGGTTCACGTGACAGGTCTCCTGACCTGAGCTTATCATTGTTCCCTGATGCAGAAAAATATATATTAAATAATCGAACAACTTCAAAAACAATCATTTTAAACATTACACATGGTCTGCTTCATTATTTCGATTTTTTATCATTCCATTATTAGTATCTCGAAGGTACTCATTTTTTTTCCGATCCGAGACACGAAGAGGAGCCGTAAATAAGAGGGAGAGGGAGAGGGAGAAGGAGAGGGAGAGGGAGAGAGGGGGAGAGAGAGAGAGAGAATGAAAAAGAGAGAGACGAACAAAGAGAGTGACAGAGAGAGAGAGAGAATGGAAAAGAGAGGGACGAACAAAGAGAGTGACAGAGAGAGAGAGAGAGAGAGAGAGAGAATGAAAAAGAGAGGGACGAACAAAGAGAGAGAGAGACCAACAAAGAGAGTGAGTGAGAGAGAGAGATCATAGCATTTTAGTAGTGATCAAATAAGATTCCTTGCGTATAAAAGTTCTGTAAAGATTATTCATCCCGCAAATAAAGGGATTTTTGCTATAGCATTTCCGCTATCGACACACATACACTTTTATCTTTTTATTTACTATATACATTTTATGTTTTTATTTATTACACAATATTTATCCTTTTATCACATAATTGGCTGAAAACAATGATACTACTACAAGACGAACTAAAAGGTCCTTGATCAGTTTTGTCGGAGCTCTGCGGTCTCGCTTCCTTGAGGCTCCGTGGTCGCTACGGGTTCCTCATGACGTGCCTGATCCGCATTGCTTTCGCTCAGAACGGCTTCAGCTTTTTCCTTGGCTGGGCTGCATTCCGTGTCTTTCGGATTGTTCTCGCCCATGAACACGATTTCGGATGTCCCGTCCGCGTTGAACGTCAAGTGGCACATATGCAATAATCTTGACCCGATATACACAATTTTAGTAAAGTCTGGAGTGTCTTCGGGTCGTACTGTGTAATTGCCACGCATTTCCTTCCCGTATACGTTAATGCATAGGTCATGAGCCTCATATTCAATAGTGGATGTGTACCCGACTCCGTGGCAAATGTGCTCGTAAGGGAGTTTCTCTATGGGCAAACCGAGCTACTGCGCTAGACTCATTGGGCCCATCACGTCGAGTGTGGAGCCTGTGTCGACGTGCACTTCGACATCTTGGCCCTCGACGTTAATTGTCGCAAGCGGACAATTGAGGTCGAGATCCCACACGTACTCACGGAAAATCAGATTGTATTGACACATATCAAGGATGCAGCAATAGCATTTGAGAAAATCGAGTCCTAGCAAACTGTCTTTTATATCCAGGACGTAGAAGGTGTGCAGTTCTATCTCGCTGTTGATTTTCACTGCCAATTCTACTTCTCCCAGAAACTCCGGATAGTCGGCAGGCTCAATTTGATCCATTAAACCCAATTCCTTAACCAGTTTCACGCAAATTATACTGCAGGTGCATCCTGTGTCTACAACGAACTCACTCATCACGCCCTGGCACTCCAGCTTCACGCGGGGGGAACGATCATCCAATAACGGATACATGGGGATCTCTTCGAACGGCGCCATCGCTGGGGTTCGCTGGCGACGAAGCTTTGCAATCTGTGCAATCTTTGCAATCTCTAGAGACTTTGGAGTCTTTACAATCTTTAGAATCTCTAGAAACGTCAAAATCTTTAGAACTTTCCGTCACTAGTTATGACCTCCGCGCCTAGGTAATGGGAGGCACCGATTCAGGTAAAGAACTTGTCCTCTAGTGTCCGCGTTCGAATTAGAAGAAATAGAAGGAATGGAAGAAAAAGAAAAAAAACTAAATAGATAAAAAAATGAAAAATAAATAATATATATACATATATATATATATATATATTTATATATGTATATATGTATATATATATATTTATATATGTATATATGTATATATACATATATACATATATATATATACATCTTCACGTGTGTGTGTGTGTGTGTGTGTGTGTGAGAGTGAGTGAGTGAGTGTTCGTGTTTGTCTGTGTGTGAGAGCGTTTGGTCGTGTGAGTGTGTGTGTGTGATGTGTGTGTTTGTGTGTGTGTGTGACTGAGTGAGTGAGTGTGTGAGTGTTTAGTCGTGTGAGTAAGTGAGTAAATGAGCGAGTGAGTGAGTGAGAAAGTGTTTGTGTGTGTGTGTCTGGTCGTGTAAATATGTGCGTGTGTGTGTGTAATGTGTGTTTTTGTGTGTGTGTGTGACTGAGTGAGTGAGCGCGCGCGCGCGTGTGTGTGTTCGTGTTTGGTCGTGTTCGTATGTGTGTGTGACTGAGTGAGTGAGTATGTGAGTGTTTGGTCGTGTGAGTGAGTGTTTGTGTGTGTGTGTGTGTGTGTTTGTTTGGTCGAGTGAGTGTGTTTGTGTGCGTGTATGTGTATGTGTGCGTGTGTCTGTGTGTGAGTGAGTGAGCGAGTGAGTGAGTGAGTGTTCGTGTGTGTGTGTGTGTGTGAGCGTTTGGTTGTGTGAGTGTGTGTGTGTGATGTGTGCGTTTGTGTGTGTGTGTGACTGAGTGAGTGAGTGTGTGAGTGTTTAGTCGTGTGAGTAAGTGAGTAAATGAGCGAGTGAGTGAGTGAGAAAGTGAGTGTTTGTGTGTGTGTGTCTGGTCGTGTGAATATGTGCGTGTGTTTGTGTGTGTGTGTGACTGAGTGAGAGAGTGAGTGAGTGAGCGCGCGCGTGTGTGTGTGAGTGTTTGGTCGTGTTCGTGTGTGTGTGTGTGTGTGTGTGTGTGTGAGTGTTTGGTCGTGTTCGTGTGTGTGTGTGTGTGTGTGTGTGTGTGTGTGTCTGTGTGTGAGTGAGTGAGCGAGTGAGTGAGTGTTCGTGTGTGTGTGTGTGTGTGTCTGTGTGTGAGTGAGTGAGCGAGTGAATGAGTGTTCGTGTGTGTGTGTGTGTGTGTGTGAGTGTTTGGTCGTGTTCGTGTGTGTGTGTGTGTGTGTCTGTGTGTGAGTGAGTGAGCGAGTGAGTGAGTGTTCGTGTGTGTGTGTGTGTGTGTGTGTGTGTGAGTGAGTGAGCGAGTGAGTGAGTGTTCGTGTGTGTGTGTGTGTGTGTGTGAGTGTTTGGTCGTGTTCGTGTGTGTGTGTGTGTGTGTGTGTGTCTGTGTGTGAGTGAGTGAGCGAGTGAGTGAGTGTTCGTGTGTGTGTGTGTGTGTGTCTGTGTGTGAGTGAGTGAGCGAGTGAGTGAGTGTTCGTGTGTGTGTGTGTGTGTGTCTGTGTGTGAGTGAGTGAGCGAGTGAGTGAGTGTTCGTGTGTGTGTGTGTGTCCTGTGTGTGAGTGAGTGAGCGAGTGAGTGAGTGTTCGTGTGTGTGTGTGTGTGTGTCTGGTGTGAAGTGAGGTGAGCGAGTGAGTGAGTGCTTCGTGTGTGTGTGTGTGTGTGTCTGTGTGTGAGTGAGTGAGCTGAGTGAGATGAGGTGTTTCGTTGTGTGTGTGTGTGTGTGTGTGTCTGTGTGTGATGTGAGTGAGCGAATGTGGAGTGATGTGATGTGTTCGTGTGTGTGCGTGTGTGTGTTCTGTGTGACTGAGTGAATGTGAGCGAGTGAGTGAGTGAGTGTCGAGGTGTGAGTGTGTGTGTGTCTGTTGTGAGTGAAGTGGAGCGAGTGAGTGAGTGAGAGAGTTCGTGCTGTGTGTGTGTGTGTGTGTGTGTGTGTGTGTGTGTGAGCGAGTGAGTGAGTGTTCGTGTGTGATGTGTGTGTGTGTCCTGTGGTGAGTGGTGAGCGAGAGGATGTGAGTGTTCGTGTGTGTGTGTGTGTGTGTGTGTCTGTGTGTGAGTGAGTGAGCGAGTGAGTGAGTGTTCGTGTGTGTGTGTGTGTGTGTCTGTGTGTGAGTGAGTGAGCGAGTGAGTGAGTGAGTGTTCGTGTGTGTGTGTGTGTGTGTCTGTGTGTGAGTGAGTGAGCGAGTGAGTGAGTGAGTGTTCGTGTGTGTGTGTGTGTGTGTCTGTGTGTGAGTGAGTGAGCGAGTGAGTGAGTGTTCGTGTGTGTGTGTGTGTGTGTGTGTGTGTGATGACGATGAGTGAGTGAGTGTTCGTGTGTGTTGTGTGTGTCTGTGTGTAGTGAGTGAGCGAGTGAGTGAGTGAGTTTCGTGTGTGGTGTGTGTGTGTCTGTGTGTGAGTGAGGAGCGAGTGAGTGAGTGGAGTGTTCGTGTGTGTGTGTGTGTGTGTCCTGTTGTGAGTGAGAGCCGAGTGAGTGAGAGATTTGTTCGTGTGTGTGTGTGTGTGTGTGTGAGTGAGTGAGCGAGTGAGTGAGTGAGTGTTCGTGTGTGTGTGTGTGTGTGTCTGTGTGTGAGTGAGTGAGTGAGCGAGTGAGTGAGTGTTCGTGTGTGTGTGTGTGTGTGTCTGTGTGTGAGTGAGTGAGCGAGTGAGTGAGTGTTCGTGTGTGTGTGTGTGTGTGTCTGTGTGTGAGTGAGTGAGCGAGCGAGTGAGTGTATCGGTGTGTGTGTGTTGTGTGTGTCTGGGTGTGAGTGAGTGAGAGAGTGAGTGAGTGTTCCGTGTGTGTGTGTGTGTGTGTCTGTGGGTGATGAGAGTGAGCGAATGGGGAGTGTGTGAAGTGTTCGTGTGAGGTGTGTGGTGTTGGTGTCTGTGTGTGAAGTGGATTGAGCGAGTGAGTGAGTGTTCGTGTGTGTGTGTGTGTGTGTCTGTGTGTGAGTGAGTGAGCGAGTGAGTGAGTGAGTGTTCGTGTGTGTGTGTGTGTGTGTCTGTGTGTGAGTGAGTGAGCGAGTGAGTGAGTGAGTGTTCGTGTGTGTGTGTGTGTGTGTCTGTGTGTGAGTGAGTGAGTGAGCGAGTGAGTGAGTGTGTGTTCGTGTGTGTGTGTCGTGTGTGTCTGTTGTGAGTGGAGTGACTATCGTGAGCGAGGAGTGAGTGAACGTGTGTGTGTGTGTGTGGGTCTGTGTGGGATTGAGTGAGCGAGTGAGTGAGACGTGTTCTGTGTGTGTGTGTGTGTGTGTCTGTGTGTGTGTGAGTGAAGCGATGTGAGTGAGTGTGGTGTTCGTGTTGTTGTGTGTTCCTATGGTGTGTGTCTGTGTGTGTGTGAGTGAGCGAAATGTGAGTGAGTGAGTGTTCGTGTGTGTGTGTGTGTGTGGTCTGAGTGTCGAGTGAGTGAGCGAGTGAGTGAGTGAGTGTTCCGTGTTGTGTTGTGCGTGGTCTAGTGTGAGTGGTGACGAGAGCGTGAGAGAGTGTTCGTGTGTGTGTGTGTGTGTGTCTGTGTGTGAGTGATGAGCGAGTGAGTGAGTGTTCGAGTGTGTGTGTTTTGTGTCTGGGTGTGAGTGATGTGAGCAAGTGAGTGAGTGGTTCGTGTGTGTGTGCGTGTGTGTCGTGTGTGACTGAGGTGTGCGATGGGTAAGTGAGTGTTCGTGTGTGTGTGTGTGTGTGTCTGTGTGTGAGTAGTGAGCGAGTGAGTGAGTGTTCCTTGTTGTGTGTGTGGTGTGTTCTGTGTGTGAGTGAGTGAGCGAGTGAGTGAGTGTTCGTTGTGTTTGTGTGTTGTTCCTGTGTGAGAGTGAGTGACGAGTGAGTGATAGTGTTCGTGTGTGTGTGTGTGTGTGTCGTGTGTGAGTAGTGAGCGAGTGAGTGAGTGAAGTGTTCGTGTGTGTGTGTTGGTGTCTTGGTGAGTGAGTACGAGTGAGTGAGTGAGTGTTCGTGTTGTTGTGTGTGGTGTGTGTCTTATTGATGATAGCGAGTGGGACAAAAGGTTTTTTTGGAAGGGGTTTGGGGAAAAAAAAAAAGGTGTTGTGTGTGTGTGTGGTGTGTGTCTTGTGTAGTGAGTGAGTGAGCGAGTGATGCATGGTTCGTGTGTGTGGGTGTGTGCTGTGTGTGCAAGTGAGTGAGCGAGTGAGTGAGTGTTCGTGTGTTGTTGTGTGTGTCAGTGTTGAGTGAGTGAGCGGGAGTGATGAGTGATGTTCGTTGTGTGTTGTGTGTGTGTCTGTTGTGAGTGAGTGAGCGAGTGAGTGAGTGATGTGATTTCGTGTGTGTGTGTGTGTGTGTCTGTGTGTGAGTGAGTGAGCGAGTGAGTGAGTGAGTGTTCGTGTGTGTGTGTGTGTGTGTCTGTGTGTGAGTGAGTGAGCGAGTGAGAGAGCGAGTGTGTGTGTGTGTGTGTGTGTGTGTGTCGGTGTTGTGAGTGAGTGAGCGAGGGAGTGATGTGTTCGTTGTGTGTGTGTGATGTGTCTGTGTGTGAGTGAGTGAGCGAGTGAGTGAGTGAGTGTTCGTTGTGGGGGGGGGGGGGGGGGGGGGGGGGTGGGGGGGGGGGGAGGGGGTGTATGGTTTCTGGTGTAGTGAGATGAGGTGTTGATGCGATTAGGTTAGTGGGGGGGTGTGTTTACGTGTGTGTGGTGGGTGTGTGTTGTGGGGGTGTGTTTTGTTTCGAGGGTGTGTTGTTGAGTGGTGAGTTTAGGCGAGTGAGGTGAGTGAGTGGTGTTGAGCGTGTGTGTGTGTGTGTGTCTGTGTGTGAGTGAGTGAGCGAGTGAGTGAGTGAGTGTTCGTGTGTGTGTGTGTGTGTGTGTGTGTGAGTGAGTGAGTGAGCGAGTGAGTGAGTGTTCGTGTGTGTGTGTGTGTGTGTCTGTGTGTGAGTGAGTGAGCGAGTGAGTGAGTGTTCGTGTGTGTGTGTGTGTGTGTCTGTGTGTGAGTGAGTGAGCGAGTGAGTGAGTGTTCGTGTGTGTGTGTGTGTGTGTGTGTGTGAGTGAGTGAGCGAGTGAGTGAGGGTCGTGTGTGTGTGTGTGTGTTTCTGTGGTGTGAGTGAGTGACGTGATGAGTGTTTTCGTGTGTGTGTGTGTGTGTCTGTGTGTGAGTGAGTGAGCGAGTGAGTGAGTGTTCGTGTGTGTGTGTGTGTGTGTCTGTGTGTGAGTGAGTGAGTGAGCGAGTGAGTGAGTGTTCGTGTGTGTGTGTGTGTGAGCGTTTGGTCGTATGAGTGTTACTCCTGGACCTGACGACAATTCCACTTATACATCTTCCGACCCGCGATTTGACTGTTGGAATACTTTAAGGAACCCTTTGGACACATATTTGGCTCGGGTAAATATTCTGTAGTGTGGTCCCTCGCGCGCAATTGACCACGCCCTTTTTCGGCACTGACGCGACTAATAAAATTTCCTATCTCAGCTTCTGATCGGAGTTAGAGGCTCATCTTGGGCACCAAAATTACCCTAATCATCGCATTTAGGGGGGTAGAGAAGGTTTCTGATGTCCCATTTTATGTCGTTGAAGAGTTATTGCGAAAAATCCGTTTTTTTTCATTACGCGAGTGGTAATATTGGCCTCCACAAGATAACTCAGCTTCTGATTGGAGTTAGGAGCTCTTCTTGGGCATCAAAATTACCAGAAAGATCGCATTTAGGGGAGTAGAGCATACTTTTGAAGTCCTAAGACATGTCGTTAAGGAGTTATAATGACAAGGTGTACTTTTTGCTAAGACGCATAGGACGAGATAGCCTTCAATTCAAGATTTTTTGGCTCTTAAAACTAACAAGCTGGTTGTTGAGTGACGAGAATC
>NW_028234436.1:24459477-24461977 GCF_977035675.1 Penaeus japonicus
AGATAATGACAATTACACTAATGATAGAAGCGGGAAGGAGTGGGAATATCAGACATTATTAATTAAATGCAAATTTTATCCTTTTTTTTTTTATTAAACTTTCCACTTCCTTTACATTTCAAGATACAAAAGTTACTTCGGATACTTAAATTTTCCACACTCTTCGTAATCAAATACACAATTTTGGAAAAGATTCACTGACTAGTATCCCCTGAACATTTTTTTTTTTTTTACTTAAAGCTATGAAAACTGACAACTTTTATCTATAAACTTCACTATTCTGTAAATATAATTATTTCAGTCTATCTATTGCATGAATATTATGTCATGTTGGACCTGATAATGTTACCAACATGATAATGATGTAATATGTGATAAAGTTATTTTACAGTTTATACTGCAACTTACCTAATAAAACGCAGGCTAAATGATATATGCCTACATACGAGTGAACGGTCTTAGAAGTAGCATTAATAATTATAGCGAGAAAATAAACGAAAATACGAAATTGTATATGGAACACGTTTTTAACTTGTTACGCAAGCAAGTGGCATATAAAGAATACATTAAAGAGTATATAGGAATTCAAATAAAATGTTAATTGAAGGAGAGGGAATGATGAAAAAAATAGAAATAGATATTTGGATGGAAATGGATAAGAAAATTTAGAACGATTGGATCAAAGTAACAATAAGTTGAAAAATGATTAAAAAATTGAGGATAATATAAAAATAGGGCAAATAGCTACAAGGCGAAGAAGGTGACACTGAGAATACGGTAACAAAGATTTGTTCATACTGCTTTAAAGTAATTTTTTTCATTGATAAATATGAATGAATTATATCTGAATTGTTCTCTGCAATGCACACGAGGGAAAACCGTATATAAAAAGTTAACCGTTAACTTCATCCCAAATAGCTAAAGCAACAATTGCAACAGATCAGGCTCCGTGCCCCCCTCCCCTCTATACCGTAAATGAGAGAAATACTTATACTAAGTAATTATAAAAGTGTGTGTATATATACATAAACATATTTACTCCTGGGTACTATTTGATGTCACAAACTCACACGAAAATAGACATTTATCAAACAATAATTTTACAGTTAGGATATTCAGTCTACGCTCATTCACCGCCACTATACAGTCACCATCAGACCTGGAGTTCTCTTCAGAATGTGAAGAGCATTTGTTGATACATAGGAAGGTGTGAGAGAAGACAATAATATATCATTTCCATTCGTGCCAGGATGGGGCTTGTGTGTTTCCTGTATTTCTCTCCTATTTTGAGTCTATTATCAGTCCTTTTATGAACTCGAAGTTTTCAGCATTAATTGTTTCTGCTTCTTGGCATACATGGTGTTCATACATAATCACGAAATAGTTCGAAGAACAATTACGAAATACGGTCCGTAAAGTTTCATAGAAGTAAACATGGAATTTTCCCAAATATTCCTGTTCTGGCTCGTGTCTTCTGTACCAGAGAGACGTCAGTGACTCTCAGTGCTGCCCGATCTATCGTACAGCTAATGCGTGAAACGTGTATGTAAAAGGAACATTACTTGCACATAAGTGTGTTTGGCCCTACACCAGTGTGGACATGTAAATCAGAACGTTCGTATTTTTTCTGATTTTTTTTTTTTTTTCGGGGTTTGGGTCGTAGTCTCTCCTGAACAACTTTTGATGTATGTACACGGCTTATTTACCTATCGTCAGAGTGGGAAAAGGCCGATCTAAAATATGTATTGAGACCTAGTCAAAAGAAACACATTAATTAGGCCTACGTGGAAACAAAATTACGGATACTATGGGTAAAAAAAAAAGAAAAAAAAGAAGAAGAAAAAAAACTAACGGAAATCCAAACGGAAGCGGTACTAGATACGCCAAGACAACAACAAAATAATCGTTAATAAGAATCTAAATTCAGAGAAACACATAAACATTAGGGTTTCCAGTAGACTATCACAAATCGTAAACATGAAAAGGGCCTTAAATGAGGCACGTAGACGCGTGTCGTAAGGCCTACTGTAAAATACGTTTGAAGAAAGTATCCATTCCTATAGAGAAGTTATTCATTCCTCTACAAAGAACCATGAATGTCCCCCATGACTATAGAAATATTTCAAACCATGTCATGCTACCCTAAAGACTCTTCTCATTACCCCCCTCCCCCCGCCCCCGGCTCCCTTAAACTTGATGCTGTGTGCTTATATAAGGCGTCAAATCCTACAGGGAAATGTTTACTTGACTCTCATGTTTCACTCATGAGCACATTATATCACATATCAAGTTGAATGCAGTTGCTGAATTAACCTTGCAATACAATTTTTTTTTTTTTTTTTTTTTTTTTTTTGTTATTCATCCTACTGATATTGTTATGATAGTTAATCTACCGCTTTTATGTTTTTTTTTTTTTTTTTTAGAAAAAAATAAAGTCGCTCATAAAACTTGCTTACTCTCTCTCTCTCGCTTAAATGCACCAATTTACGCATCTGCTCAC
>NW_028234436.1:24466977-24471977 GCF_977035675.1 Penaeus japonicus
CATTAGCATTAAGTCCACAGTTATAAAGAAGGATATTTATGAACAAAAACTGTTTCAACAAACGGCCGCTAGATGGCCGATAACTTTAAGGGATTTATCCACGAAAACAGATTGAAAGAAGTAAAACTTATAACATTTGAGGAAAGGAGAAAAGGATTTGATTATATTTTAAAGAAAGAGAGGAGAAAGAGAGGGAGGAGAAAGAGAGGGAGGAGAAGAGAGAGAGAGAGAGAGAGAGAGAGAGAGAGAGAGAGAGAGAGAGAGAGAGAGAGAGAGAGAGAGAGAGAGAGAGAGAGAGAGAGAGAGAGAGAGAGAGAGAGAGAGAGAGAGAGAGAGAGAGAGGAGAGAGAGAGAGAGAGAGAGAGAGAGAGAGAGAGAGAGAGAGAGAGAGATTTATATTCATATGTGTACACACACACACACACACACACACACACACACACACACACACACACACACACACACACACACACACACAAACACACACATACACGCAACAAACACATACACTGAAAAATACTTTAGTTACCCCTTAATACCCTTTCCATTTGCAGGTATTAGAAAATGTAATCTAAATTTCAGGAGAGACGCAAATGATTTACTCTGTAATTCTTCCGAGCCAGTGAGTGTAATAATTTAGTCGTATTTTTAATTGAATTGAACAATCAGATCGTTAAAATAGCAGTATAGTCATTATGATCATGAAACTGTAGCTCTGGAATCTTTAGGCCGATTTATCAGATATTTGTTTTTGTTTACACTTGGTCATATATTTTTCTTTCATTTCTTGAATATGTTCAAAACAAAGTATGCTCGTTCATATCCCGTAGTCTAATTGTCCTGGTGCATTACAAGAAAGGTATCCTTTTGTGTTGTCAGATGACGTACGTCTGATAAAAAAAAAAATAATAATAATAAATAGATAAATAAATAAATTAAAATAATACATGTTATCAAACTGGGCTGATGATAAGTATTTTACCAAAATTATAACATAATATGTGCTTTATTATTCACCATAGTTTTGTTTTTTTCTTCTTCTTTTTCTCCCTTTATCTTATTATACTTCACCTGGACATTTCTATCAACACCAGGCTATGTGGAGATTAAAGACTGTATCCAACGTCCTGTTGAATGAACACACGATTGAGATCTTATTACTATGAATCATTTACTGACGATAATTGGTGTTCAGACTGTAATTTGTATCTTTTTTAGGTTCAGATGTGTTGCTTCGTCCCCGCGTGACCATCTTCATTTTGTTTCCAGATGTTGGAAGGAGGTCTGTGCTCTCTAGATGTTATTGTCATCATTGTTCTCATTATCATTATTGACCTTGTTTTGTTATCACTACTATCGTTATCATCTTTATCATTACTCTTATGATTATCGTTACCATAATGCTTATTATTGTTGTTACTTTATCACTACGTTTGTTATCATCACTTTTATTATCTTTATTGCTGTTAGTATCATTATTATCAATATGACTATTCTCTCTTACGTTCTCCCTCTGTCTGTCTCTCTCATTCTCCCATTCTCTCTATCTTTCACATCCTCTCTCTCTCTCTTCTTTCTCTCCCCTGTCTTTATTTCTTACCCATAGGTTAAGGAATCAGAGTGCATTACATAAGATTATGAGGAGTTTCACTTAAGCCGGTAGCTATATGGCTCAGGTCCGGCTGCTCTCATATCCTCTCTCACTGCATCCATGAATCTCCTTTTTTTTTTTTCTTTTTCTTTTTTTTTTTTAATCTTATCCTTTCTCTTTACCCCCAGTGAGAACCTTAACATCGTCGCCTCTGCCACCTCTATTTCTGCCTTTTGCCTCCAGGTTAGGGCTACTGTCTCCAAACCATACAGTATGACAGGTCTTACTGCCAGCCTGAGACTCTACTCCAGCCATTCCATCCCGCCTGTGTTCTCTTTCTCACTTCCCTATCGCACCCACCATCGCTTTGCGCCGTTGATCTCCTATACTTTAAATCAGTGGTTCCCAAACTTTTTTGGTCGTGACCCTAAATACAATCTTGGCCTGGCCCGGCGACCCTAAATGAGTGTACGTACATGTAGTGCTAGTCACCAATAATTTTGATATGTTACACTTATTTATAATTGTATATAGTTTTATTGAGTAAATTTATATTACTAACACAATGATTTTCAATCAACTTTAAATAGGAGCAATTGAAAAAAAGTTTATTACATGATTTGGTAGTCAAGTCACAAAACCAAAAATGTTTTCTCAGTGGCTACCGTGGAACTGCTTCATTTTGTGAGTGAGATCCTCTAAGTTGGGCTTTATGTTGATTGTTAGAGCACAACGCAAGTCATGCTGGGGATCCAAGCGGTTCCTTGCTTTAGTCTTGATCGTAACAAGGCTTGAAAACCCTTGTTCACAGAGATATGTTGTTGGAAAAGGGAGAAGAGCTTTTTCAGCCTCCCGAGTCAGAATGGGCTTATCCTTGAGTTGGGTCCAAAATTTTGAATACTGGAGGTTTTCAAAGTGTTGTTTCTGCACTTGATTTTCCTGGAGGTCTATAAGTTCCTCTTGAAACCCTGGGATATCCTCACCAACTTCACTGACGTTCACACTGAAAACATTCCTGATCCAGCTATGCTTCTTGAGGTCGACATTTTCTGGAAAATACCTGTCCATTTCTTCTTGAAGGTTCTTCAGATGATCTTCAAAAATATTTTTGATGTCAACAAGGGATATTTCTGATGAATCTTCCAGCACAACACTTAGTTCTGGAAAGGCTGCAGTTTTTCCTTTGGCCAACTTTTCTCTCCAAAGAGCAATTTTTTTCTTGAATGAGACAATTTTTTCACCAATGTCCACCATCGTATGATTTCGGCCCTGCATGTCTGAATTCAGTTCATTCAGGTGCATGAAGATGTCGCCCAAATAAGCAAGCTTTGCCAGCCAAGCAACGTTTTTAAAGCAGTCTGCAAGTGCATGCTTTTTCTCACGCAGAAATATTTCAATTTCAGTTTTTAGTTCAATAACTCTTCCAAGAATCTTTCCCCGAGATAGCCAACGGACATCAGAGTGGAACAGCAAGTCTTGGTGATGTGATCCCATCTCTTCACACATTTTATGGAAAATACGTGAGTTTAAAGCCCTAGCCTTGACAAAATTCACAATTTGGATGGCATCATTTAAAACTGCATGGAGGTCTGGTTGCAAGCGATGAGAAGCAAGATTTTCTCGATGTAAAAAACAGTGAATTATTATGACATCAGGGTTTTCTGCTTTAATGCGAGTAACAAAACCCAGACGACTTCCCATCATTGATAGAGCTCCATCGGTGCACACTGCCAAACAATTCAACCAGTTTAGATCATGTTTCTTTAAAAAATTGTTCATCATATTAAAGATGTCTTCTCCAGTGGTGGTAGTTGACAGGGCATTACAGAAGAGAAATTCTTCCTGAATGTCATCTTCTCCTTGTACCTTACAAAAACCATCAGTTGAGGGTTACCTGCAATATCCACAGACTCATCCGTCTGCAAAGAAAATGTTCCTGCTTTTTCAGTGCCACAATCAGTTGAGCCAAAATATCTTCTGAAATGAGATCAATTCTACGTTTAATGCTATTGTCGGAAAGTGGTACCGATTCAACCTTCTTGGCAATATCTGCTCCACCAATAGTCTTTACCATTGCCACTGCTGCTGGCTTTACCAGCTCCTCTCCAATGTTATGAGGCTTTTTGCATCTTGCAATTATCCATGCCACTTCAATGGACGCCAAAGAAGCTTTCTCCAGAGAAAAAGCCGTACTCGAGGGAGCATCAATCCGACTTCGTTTTGTTTGTTCTTCCTTGTCCTTCCAGTAACTCAGTGGTTTTTCAACAAACTTTGGATGAACTGAGTGCAGATGACGCTTCAATTTATTTTCCTTCATAGATTCATTGGCGAGGACTTGCAGGCACTGAACACACTGGGGTCGGACGTTCCCAGATCGTTCTCTCATCTCAGTGAAGCCATATTTCAAGAACTCAGGCTTATACTCCAATTGTGTTTTGCGTTGGGCCATTTTTAGAGTTCAGACCTGGAAAGAAGAAAACAATAAATCAATTTGTTAATTACAAGTTTTTAATATAAAGATGAATAATACATCGATACAATATGTAGCCTACACCACATTATTTACTGTTATAACAGCTAGAGATTATAATAAAGGAGAAGAGATCCCACAATGACTGGGAATCAAGTGACGATAAAATTAAAATACAATAAATCGATAAATAATCGTATGTAACGTAATGTAATATCATAATTATGTTTTTTTCGGAGACCGTCCGCGACCCTCAGAAAAACCCTCGCGACCCTTATTTGGGTCGCGACCATGGGTTTGGGAAACACTGCTTTAAATCATGCACCTTGTTGACCATCCTTGTATTGCATTTATACCATACTTTGTTTTACTCCGCATGACTCTTATACCCCTATTCTCTAGTGCATGTTGTCGCCATCCCAGGTCAGTCTTAACCTCCTCTATAGTATCTCCACAGGTCACTATTGCATCGGCAAAGAACACAGACCATGGAAACTCCTGTCTAACACAGCAGGTATTTTGTCCATAATCATTACAAACAGGAAAGGGCTTAATGTAAACCCACCTTTATGCTAAACCATTCTATTGTTCCGACTGCACGCCAAACTGCTGTTAGACTGGTCTCGTACATGTCGTACATATCCTGCACTACACTCACATACTTTTCGTTCACTCCAGACTTCCTCATGCCATACCACAATTCATCTCTTGGCATCCCATCATACGCCTTCTCTGGGTCCACAAATATACGGTGCAACTCTCATTGGCTTTCCCTTTACTTTTCGATCAACATTCGCAAAGCAAACATGGCATCTGATGTACTCCTACCTGGCTTGAGTCCATTCTGTTCTCCTCTGAATGTTACATATGCCCTTAGTTTAGCTTCTACCTCTCTTTCCCAGATCTTCAGACTATGACTTAACAGCTTCATTCCACGAT
>NW_028234436.1:24504477-24526977 GCF_977035675.1 Penaeus japonicus
TAATCATCATAACTAGGGTGATTATCGTAATTATTATCATAATAAACATAATTCTTATCATAATTGCCGTAATTGTTACCATAAATATCACAATTTTTATCACAATTACCATTATAATTGTCATCTTAATGGTTATCATACTATATATATGTATACACACACAAACATGTGTTTGTTTGTGTGTATGTAAGATGTATTTGGTCATATCTGATCCAGTTTTGTTGATCAGTCGTAGTACATATAATTTATTCCTTGCAATGCATCACATCTAGGTTGCCAGGCATATATGGACATGTTTTATTTTCGTCGATAGTTAGTCAATGACATAGGATTAGCTAAGGGAAGCAAGAGTATCATAGCATTCAGGATTAGAGTAGAATCATGTATTTGAAATGCACATCCACTCATCTGGAAACAGGGATGCCTCAGAGCCAAACATAAAAAGGGAAAACAGGTTGCCCTCTTAAGTAAGAATTAATACAACTAGGTGAGAAGAGGTATCCAGAATCAAAAATAATCTGGAGTGGGATGTTAATTTTGATGTTAATATTAGTATTATCTTCAGGTTAAAAAAAAAAAAAAAAAGAGTAGCACGCTTGGGGAACTGTATATTAACATTTGCAATGAATGTCGCTTATGCCACCGGTCACCTCATCTCTGAGTGAATCCAATGCTATAAGGTTTCTGTCTTCTTTGCACTCTCATGTGACCAACTAGACCTCACAGGTATGTACTCTCGTGTGCATTACTAGATTTACCAGTTCATATTTCCGATTTTTTTTATACGGCTACTCTTTTGCATGTACTTTCATGTGCTTCAATAGGATATATTTCCAAGGGAAAGCCTTTTCGCAAATATCACAGCTATATTGCTTCTCCTCTGCATGTATTCTCATGTGATTTACTAGATATTTTTTCAGAGAGAAAGCCTTTTCACAAACCTTACAGTTATAGGACTTCTCCTTTGTATGTACTCGCCTGTGATCTACTAAATATTTTTTCAGAGAGAAAGTCTTTTCGCATACCTCACAGCTATATGGCTTCTCCGTTGTATGTATTCTCGAGTGCTCCACTAAATGACTTTTCCGACGGAAAGCCTTTCCGCAAATCTCACAGGTATACGACTTCTCATTTGTATGTACTTTCATGTCATCATCGTGTTGTTCTTTCTGAGAAGAAGTCTTTTCGCAAATCATATAAATGTACGGCTTCTCCTTTGTATGTATTCTCATGTGCTTTACTAGATTATGTTTCCAAGAGCCAAATGACTTCCCCTTTGCATGTACTCTCATGTGAACAACTAGATATTGTTTCTGTGGGAAAGCCTTTCCACAAACTTCACAGCTGTACGGCTTCTCCATTGTATGTACTCTCATGTGAGGCGTGGGAATGCTCTTATAATGGAATTGCTTGCCACGCACTTCACAAACAAGATATTTCCGTTTCTCATTACTTATTCTCTGTGGAACCTCCTCATTGTCTTCCCTGTGCGCCGCCTGATCCTCATCTGATGACACCTTTGGTCCAACATTCTCAGCCACAAATGGAGCTGCTGGCAATGCGTCACTGGAATCTTCAATCACATTACTTGAGTCTCTTTTAAAATCTTCCTGTTTGAGATCTTTATAGAAGGGAAATCCATGCTCTGTTGTTGCCTCGCTCACTTCATCCCTCGCCTCATCTGCGTAATCAAGGCTTTCTTCCTTAATTTCCACACACGTCTCTTCGGTGACACCTTCGCTGGCCTCTTCCTTGATTGCGACCCCTGCGCCGTAGATTTCCTCGTCCCTGAGTGGGGCCAAAGGCAGCCAGTCCGACAGGAAGTTCATCGTCACCTTCTGAGGATAATATACGATGAAAATTAGTAATTTACAAGAAAAACAACATTAATAAAAATAATATATCTATAAAGAATGAATATTAAAAAAAAAGTAAATGATTGTAATGTCAAAAATGATACAGAAGATTTAACAACCCGCACTCCATCCCACCCACATACCAACCCATCCACACACAGACACGTACATATCTATGAATACATGAAAATACATGTATACATTTTTATGCATGAACATTCCTATTTATGCATAGACATTCCTATTTATGCATAAACATTCACATTTATGTATAAACATAAATATTCGTTTATATATGTGCATATTCATACCTAATTGAAGTGCTTAGAAGAGATTTCCTTCGCTCTCCACACAGCTGACCTTCCACCACCCGAGTGCTGCCTTTCCTTCGGCGTCAACACAGGAGGTTCTTCGCTCACCGAAGCCGTGGCTGGACTGGCCGGGAGAGGCGGAGGCAGAGCAAAAGAACTCCAGGCTCCCCCCAGGTCTTGGGGGACGAGGAGGGGCAATCGCCATGCCTCTTCGCTAATCCAGGACTTGCTTGCTAAAAGAAGAAGAATAATTCAAATAAAGATTGATAATAATAACAACGATAATGATGATATTAGTAATAAATGTGGCACTGATAACGATAAAATGAGAGTGATGTTAATAGTAATAGAAAAAGAACAATGATGATATCAAGGAATAGGAAGAATGGCAATAAAGATGAAGATAAGAATGGCAGTGTCGATATCAGTTACATTATTATTGATACTAATGTCATTAATGATGCTGTTGGCAATGTCGATATCAATTAGATTTAGTGAACGAGTGTTTTCAACTTTCATTTTTTCTATCCTTGACTCTGCCACCTCTGATTCAGAAGCCTGTATTTTGGAAAGCCTACGGATATGGAAATTGAAATCTGAACATAATTGATATAGCTCATTAGCCAATCTCGAAATGTTAAAATAATGCAGTCACACTCTATCCATTTTATTTCTTCATAATAAGTTTTACGTGCATTTTTGATGCATTTGTATTACTCTTAGGTGTATTTTTACTGTCTTATTATTTTTAACAAGCTTTATCATCATATTACAGTCACTGATTATGGGTATTGTAGTACTGGAAATATTTTAAGTAAATATATATATATATATATATATATATATATATAAATATATATAAATATATATACATATATACATATATATGTATATATATTTATATATATATATATGTATATGTATATATGTATATATATTTATATATATATATGTATATGTATATATGTATATATATTTATATATATATATATGTATATGTATATATGTATATATATTTATATATATATATATATATGTATATATATATATATATGTATATATATATATGTACATCAAGAGGAACAGCAACCCAGATCGAGAAGAACAACTGTCGCGAAGAAGACGGGAGACAAAAACAGCCAAGGAAAACCTCCCTCACCAGATGGTCAAGGTCATCCTCTGTCTGTTTGTCAGATGTCGTTTCTAACTCACTCCCATTGAACACAACATGCAATTCACCTCAAAACCACAGGTAGACATAACAGGAAAAGTGGATATCAAGAATTACACACTAAATTTTGTGAACTAATCGCACATTACAGTAATTTGATTATCTAGAAAATAATAATTTCCAATACTGTTACTTTCCTACTTGTAAATGAGATATTTTTATCTGAAAGTAATTTTGTAATGGTCTTACGTGTATGATCTTATGTGTATGTTATCTTTATGTTATGTGATCTTATGTGTATGTTATCTTTAAGTTATGTGATGTTTATGTTACGTGATCTTGTGTGTATGTCAAACAGAGCATCAATTACACTGATGTGGAATGTTTAAGTACACACAAATCCACTCCTGCTTCCGTACGAAATGAGATGGGAAAGATCTCGCGCTCACTCGAAAACCAATGAAAAATCGTTCAGGCGGGGTCTCGCATGCATTCGCTCTTACGTCATAAGTAAGTCTCTCTCTGATTGGTTCTCGCATGCATTCGCTCTTACGTTATAAGTAACTCACTCTCTGATTGGTTCTCACATGCACTCGCTCTTACGTCAAAAGTAACTCACTCTCTGATTGGTTCTCGCATGTGGTTCGTTACTCTCTCTACTCGCGTTCATTGGCAACTCACTCGCTCCTGTGACTTTAATTTCACAGAATTATTGAAACACGAGAATTAATTAGGTATTTCAATATTCCAGAAGTAAAACTAAGTGTAAGAGAAAGATACTTACATAAGAGGCGTTGCTGCGAAATAAGTCCCTATCTGTTGTTACAAAGACGATACTCTGTATCTGGCTTCCTGGTCATGCACTGGTTCTCTTGTTATCTCTCTCTTAATAAAGGGGAGAGAAAAGACTGGCTCACTGGGTTCCCTCTTCACTGAGAGTGATACAAATGCGTTTGTGTGTTCATGCAATAAGCAGATGCTATACATATGTAGAAGCAATGACACACTCTCACCCATTGACGCACACTCCTCTTGGCTGAGCGAGCTCTCGGGACAGACTCCCTGCCCCGAGGTGTCGCTCGCATCCCTCGGTCACCAGGTCAGCACATCTGACCTGGTCCTGGGCGTGGTGATCACGTGATGGCGGGGGCATGCCCTCGTGACACGTGGTGATCACGTAATGGCGGGGACATGCCCTCGTGCACACGTGGTGATCACGTGATGGCGGGGACAAGCCCTCGTGCACACGCAAAAATCCACAATGTAATTTCCTCTGTTACAGCAGGACATACTATGTCATTACACCGTTGGTGACGCTTAGAGCCTCCAGCCATGGAGACGGTAGTCTGGCAAGGAGCCTTGTGATAGTGTGTGTGCGTGTGTTTATGTGTGTATATACGTGTGTTTGTGTGTGTGAGGGCGTGTGTTTATGTATGTGTGTGCGTGTGTTTATGTGTGTATATACGTGTGTTTGTGTGTGTGAGGGCGTGTGTTTATGTATGTGTGTGCGTGTGTTTATGTGTGTGTATGCGTGTGTTTCTGTGTGTGAGTCTGTGTGCGTGAGTGTGAATGTGCGTGTGTTTTTATGTGAGTGTATTTATGTATGCGTGTGTTTATGTGTGTGAGTGTGTGTATGCGTGTGTTTATGTGTGTGATTGTGTGTATGCGTGTGTTTATGTGTGTGAGTGCGTGTGTTTATGTGTGTGTGTCTAATTGTGTTTTTGAGTGAGTGTGTTTATGTGTGCGTGTGCATGTGCGTGTGTTTATGTGTGCGTGTGTTTATGTGTGTGAGTGTGTGTATGCGTGTGTTTATGTGTATGTGTGTGTGCGTGTGTTTATGTGTGTGCGAGTGTGTGTATGCGTGTGTTTATGTGTGTGTATGCGTGTGTTTATGTGTGTGTATGCGTGTGTGTGACTGTGTGTATGCGTGTGTTCATGCGTGTGCGTGAGTGTGAATGTGCATGTGTGTGTGTGAGTGTGTTTATGTGTGTGTGTGTTTATGTATGCGTGTGTTTATGTGTGTGTGCGTATGTTCATGCGTGTGCGTGAGTGTGTGTGTGATTAAGTACTCCCGTTACAAGAGAACTTCTGCCGCCAACTTCTTCCCTTCTGAACGCCGATGATGTTAACAGCGAAGGGCTGGACGTCTGGCTCTTCCATTGTCCATTTGTGGTGGCACGAGGCTATGCCACGCTCGATGCCTTATGATGCCACATTGCATGACTCAATTGCGCGAGCACAGGGCAGCAGTTGCCTCTTCCCCTGAACAACCTCAACGGCTGTCGCCGCCTCCACCTGGGGGGCGATGAGGTACAGAGGGAGGTTCACGCGCTCTCTCTCTCTGGGCAGCCACGGTACGCACCACACAGCTCCTGTTCTAGTGATTCCCCGAGATATTCCCTTGCCCCAAAGTAAATTCCCGATCGAATCCATGGTAGCGTGAATCCTGTCCTGTGTAGGGGTAGGCTGCCACCAGCTGATAAGGGATCAGCACCCGTGTATGTGCGAGACAGTAGAAGACGTGTAAAATGTATGTTATTTATGTGTGTGAGTGTATGTCAGTTTGCATGTGGAAAGAAAGAATTCCTACACAGGACATTGCCGAGCAGGCGTGGCTAGAGTCAGGCAAACATTCTTAATTCAGTGTTTTACAGATGGTCTTGAAAAATATAAGAGAAAGTTCCGATCTTCAAAGTTTATTATTTATTTCAATCAACAAAGAACAAAAGGTCTCTCCTCCTCCCATATTCAAAGTATTCTTCTTTTGGCTGGCCATGACTTAACCATGCCGCAACCCTTTTATAACCACAATAACATTCCATAAAAAGTAAAAAAAAAGAAAACAATTGCCAAAAGGCCACAAGTTGTGAGCAGTGCGTTTGCCGAGCTGGGGGCTCATCTGCAAGAGGCCATCTGCTGACGATCCAGCTTGCTTGCTTGTTGCTTGCTTGTTGGATTTATTGGCTTTCAACCAGCGGCACAAGCCAAGGTTATTAAGCCAATGATTCCATTTTATTTTATCAATCTATATAAGGTCATAAAGTTTTGTCTCCTTTAGAAAAGTGATTACTTTACTGATTATTTTTTTCATTATCAGATAGTAGATTTTTTATATTGATTTCTATATTTTTGATTTGTAAATAATTCTTTATTTTTTGTCTTTGATTATTGTATTGGTTGCATGTGATTAATATATGTTTTATGGACAGTGTGGTATTGCACTGCTGGCACTGTGGAGGGAAGTTTTTCTCCATATAGGGAGTGAGGTGTGTCAATCTTGTAGCGTTGACCCTTATTCGGGCCAACACCACCTCCTCCCTTCTGTTTTTTTCTGTAGGATGTATCCCACTGTTCTATTACAAGTTTGTTTTTATTGTAGATTGTGAGGTCGGTCCACTCACTCTGCCACAGGAGATGGATTTTTGCTTTTATAAAAGAGACAAAACACCTGAGATCTGTGCGGACAATACCAGGCTCCAGATCTTCAGTCGACCCGGCTAGTTTGTCAGCCTGTTCATTTCCATGGATACCCGAGTGTCCAGGTACCCATATCAGTTTGATTGATTTATTGGCACTATGCAATTTACGAATGATATTACCCTGTATTTCATTATAGGTGGTTTCTAGTGATTTAATGGCTTTAATTGAACTTAACGAGTCAGAAAAAATGACCATTCTATCGTGGGTCGTCGATAAGGCAAAATCTAAAGCTTTATCAATTGCAAATAATTCGGCAAGAAAGATCGATGTATGATTCGGCAATCGAAATCTCAACTGACATTCAGTCGACCATACACCCGTTCCCACACACTCGTCTGTCTTGGAGCCGTCGGTATATAAATGAAAAAAGGAAAGATGTTTAATTAGGATCTCTCTGAACCTCTGGCGTACCTCCACCTCCGACACCGTGGCTTTGGCTGATGGTAGCCAGTCTACAACGATAGAAAAATTGGGTGCCTCCCACGGTGCTATATTTGACTGAACCAGGGTATCGATGGTAGAGAGATCTATACCGACTTTATCTGTGAGGTCATGGAGTCTATTGCACAGCGGCTTTCCGCCGCGGTGCTGGGGCCCAAACTGCCGGCGCAAAACATCCCTGTTGGGATGATGGGGCTGCCTGGCTACCTTGGCGGCATATGTCAGCGCAAGCTGGCCGCGTCTAAGACGGAGGGGAGGTACTCCCGACACTACCTCTAGGCGCTCGGTGCGAGTGCACTTAAGGGCTCCAAGACAGACGCGTAAACACGCATTCTGCACAACATTCAAACCTTTCAGAGTTGAGCTCGTTGCCGAGCCATACACGATTGACCCATAATCTACTTTAGATCTAATCAGGGATTTATATAACATCAGTAAAGACTTTCTATCAGCTCCCCATTTGTGTCCAGAAATGCACTTTAATAAATTGAGTGTTTTTTGACATTTATTCTTTAATTGACCAATGTGGTCTTTCCAATTCAATCTACTATCAAAGAGTAGACCAAGAAATCTAGATGAATTTTGAATAGGTATTGGGAGGTTGTATAGAGTTAGCCTGATGTTGGGCTTTCTCCTATGTGTAAAGACCACGCCAATACTCTTTCTAATGGAAAACTTAAAACCCCACTGGAGGCCCCAGTTATGAATCATGTCCAGTGCCAATTGGATCTGATTTGCCGAGAACTCTGCATTATTGCTGGAGTGCCATAATGCACAATCATCGGCGTACAGTGAGTATTTAAGATTTCGAGGAGGAGATGGTAAAATGTCATTTATCATACATAGAAATAATGTTGGAGACAAGACACTTCCTTGTGGGACCCCGTTTGCCTGGACAAAAATGTCCGAGAAAGTGACATTGTCAGAAAATAATTTGACAGAAAACGTTCTGTCAGAAATGAAATTTTGGATAAAACAAGGCAAGTTTCCACGTAATCCGAAAGCATAAAGTTTTCTGAGTAGGCCATGTCGCCATGTCATGTCGTAGGCTTTTTCTATATATAAAAATACTGAAATCAAAAAATGCTTTTTGGCAAATGCCTCATGAATGTGACTTTCCAGTTTTACTAGCTGATCGAGAGTTTGACGTCCCTTTCAGAAGCCGCACTGCTCGTCAACTAGTAAATTCCTGGTATTTAAAAAATGCAATAGCCTACTATTAACAATTCTTTCCATGACCTTGCATAAGCAGCTTGTCAACGCAATTGGGCGGTAAGATATGGCGGATCTGGGATTTCCCCCTCCTTTCAATATGGGAATGATGTGGGCGAAGTGCCATGAATTTGGAAAAGTCTGGCTTTTCCAAATATCATTGTACACTTCTAGCAACTTAATCATGTCATCATGATTAAGATGCTTTATCATCTCATATCGAATCTCATCGGGGCCTGGGGATGTTCCTCTACAGGCTTCTAGGGCTCGGACAATCTTTATTGTTATCAAAGTTATCTCCTTTGGCAAAGTGAATTTGTTGCAGCTCGGCTGCTTCCTTGGTGGTCAGGAATGCAGGGTTGTAGTTTTCCGAGCTGCTTGTATAAGAGAACTGCCTGGCGATTGTGTTAGCAATGTCTCTAGGTGAATCATAATTTCTTCCCTCATGAGTGATGTTTCTTATTTTAATTGATGTTCTTTTTCTATTAATTCTATTGACTGTGGACCAAACCTCTGATACCTTGATGTTGCTATTGATAGTAGAGACAAAGCTTCGCCAGGAGTCTCTCTTGGCTTGTCTAATTGTTCTACGAGCCCTAGCTCTCGCTTGTTTGTAATTGCGAAAGTTCTCATTTGAAATATTATTATGGAAAAGCCTGTAGGCCCTATTTCGTTCACATAGCGCCCTGCGGCAATCTGGTGTCCACCATGGAACTCTATGCTTAACGCTATCTGTCGAAGCCTTAGGGATGGTTGCCATTGCTGCATTTATAATACAATTTTGAACATTGTTTACTTTATCATCAATGGTTTCTCCAACAACTTCGAGCTTGACGCTCCTTGTGAAGGCGACCCAATCTGCTCTTTTTACGTTAAATTTGGGTGCTGAAGGCGTCCTCGTGGTGTCGCATGAATATTGAATACAAATAGGAAGGCGATCGCTTCCCAACGAGTCGTCAATGGTGTGCCACAGGCACTTGGCTGCTAATGTTGAGGAAACCAGTGATAGGTCAATAAAGCTCAAATTACCGGTATTATCGTCTATTCGCGTTGGACTACCATCATTTAGAAGAACCAGATCAGAGTCGTTGATCAACTTAACTACTTGCTCACCTCTACCATTCACCCGCAGGGAACCCCATGATGTATGACGAGCATTAAAATCTCCTAGAATTAATTTATTGTTTGGCAGACTGTCCTGAATAGCAAAAAGCTCATCATAGATTAACATTTTATCAGGTGGACAGTAAGCTGAGCATATAGTCTGATACGTGTTATTGAATTTTACTTTGCATGCGACGTGTTCCAAAGTAGAATTAATCGTCACTTCAGTGAAAGGGAGATTCTGGTGGATGTACATGGCGATTCCGCCCCTTCCCTCTCGGTCTTTTCTACAAAGATGGTAGTTTCTTAACGATACGACCTCGTCAGAGACTTGGTCATTTAAATGGCTTTCTTGTAGTACGATAATATCGGGAGCATAGGACGAGGCTAATAATCTAAGGGAGTTTAATTTTGATCTAAGACTTCGACAGTTCCATTGTATAATGGTATACGCGTGGATTACGTTTTATGGGGTTTGGAAGTGCCTTGTCCGCCGGTTTTTATTTTCTTGTTTTGGGAGGGAGGCGCCTCCTCCTCTCCCTCGCTTCCCGAGGGCCTCTCTCGGGAATTTTTGGAGACAGTAGCCTCCATGGCCTGCTCCCCTCCACTAGGGATGCGCCCGGCGGAAGATGATCTACCCTTACGAGTAGACCAAAAACCAGGCGAAGTCCTAGTGGAGGTCGCCTGGACTAGAAGGTACGATCCGGATTGTGATTTGGTATCGTCCTCCTTAAGATGCTGTTTTTGCTGGGTTTATTCAGCAATTTTTTTAATTGTCTTATTCAATTCTTTAATCTGATTCATCAAGTCCTCTACTGTTTAATTCGGAAATTTCCTTGTCTTTAACTGCGAGCTGCTGACTAACACTGATTGCACTGGAAACATTGTTAGTTACTGCTGAGGCGTAAGAAGTATTGGGTTTGCTTGTCAAACCTTCCACTTTCTTCTTGGCCTCACGGTAGCTAACATCGTGTTCTCTCATGTATGCCAATGTCTCAGTCTCCTTCTTCAGGCTACTGCAATCAGCAGAGCCTGACTGATGGGGACCTCCACAGTTAGCACACTTGAGTGTCTTTTCCGTGCATTTAGTGGTATCGTGATCTCCAGTACATTTACCGCAAGTGAATTTGTTAGTGTCCTTATCCATGCATCTTAATGAGGTGTGTCCAAATTTTTGGCATCTATTACACCGCATTGGCTTTTGAATATAAGGTCTTACTTGAACAATCTCATATCCGATTTTAACAGTACTAGGAATTTTTGGTGAAGAAAAAGTCAAGAAACACAATCCGGTCTTTGTTCGCACATTCCCATCTTTTTTGGTCATGCAATTTACGTCTACTACGTTTTGGTCATTCATGGCATCAAGAATTTCGCTTTCTTCCATTGTCCTCAAATCCCTGTGAAAGATTACTCCCTTACAGGTATTTGGGCCAACAGGAATAGTTACTTTTACTGTAATGTCATGAATCTGCGTCAGTTTAAGTAAATCATAAATCTGAGACTTAAATTGCACTTTCACAAGGAGGCTGCCATCTCGCAATTTTCGGACAAAATCAAACCCGCCTTCCACTTGACCATCAAGGACCTTCTTAATGATAAAGGGGTTGACGTTCTGCAAGGATTGATTTTCATTCATGCAACGGATGTTCACGCACCTTGCGTTCTGGGGAGGGATATCAATGTGTCGTCTGGGTCGGTCATTGGTCGGGGTCCATTATTGGTCTTAGTGGTCTTAGAGGAGTTCTGAGTCGCCCCTCCTCCTTGGGGAGGAGGAAGGGTAGCCGGGGTGTCAATCATACTGGGTGTCGGACCAGGTCCGAACCCTGGGCCAAAGCCCGTTGTCCTGAGAGGACTACCTTTCCCTTAACTATTGTTATCAACCTATTCCCAATAGCTAAGAGAGGATAAAAAAACAAGTCTTACAGTTAATCATTCTCACCCCCCCCCTTAGCGGAAGCCTGGTTGCGTTCTCCAGTACCGACTAAGGGATCGGAGTTGTATGTAAGGCACCTTCCCACCGCCGAACCTGCCTAGTGCGAGGGACGGTAAGTTAATGCCCACCCCCCAAGCGAATACAGGAGCTCACAAGGAGCCTCCTGTAGGCTCAGGAAAGTCACACAGAAATATTGAAAAAAATTAGGGGGAGAGAAAAGTTGCGCCCAAAGGACGCCCCAGACTACTGGGCCTCCCTACCCAGGGGTCACAGCCCGTAAGGGCTACCCTGGGGTAGAAGAGAGCTGCGGGTCTGGGGTGGGGGCTGACTACACCTACTTGTAGTCTCGTGTCACCTTCAAAATAAAGCACTGAAGGTGCAGGCAAAGCAAAAAACTGTAAATACAGTACTTTACTTTATTCTTTTTACTTTAATGAACAGAGAAGCAACAAGGCCCTGAGACAGGGTAGTTCCAGTGGCACAAGACTTTTATCTTGTTGCTGCTGTGTTTTAAATACAGTGTGAGGCCAAGAGAGTCTCATACACGAGTGACGATCCAGGCCTCGCAGGGGTGTTATATTGGCCCCTTTCCAGGGAGGGAGCAAGTGGTAGGCCCTCCAGGGTAACGCCATCTCTTAGCGCTTCCTCCCCCTCGTGGCGACAAAGGGGGAACTCGTATATTTCTCCCTGGAGGGATGGCTGGGGCGAAGCACATCACTACACTGTGGCAGACGCTTGGGAGCTGCTGTACCTTTTGATGTATTTGATACCCACTGCCACGTACCCCGCCCTGATGCCGTGTACCGTATGGCGCAGCCTGGGCCTCTACTTCAGTCTCTCAAATTATGTACGTACATTCAATGTGCTTCGTGAAAACCTCCGTGTCTTGTCCTCTTTCAAAACAAGCCGCGGTAAGCGAGACAACACGTGCTTCTTCCGTGTATAGTATCCCGTGTACAGTGTCCGTGTATAGTGTCGCGTGCACAGGGTCCGTGTATAGAGTCCCGTATACAGTGTCGGTGTATAGTGTCGCGTGCACAGGGTCCGTGTATAGAGTCCCGTATACAGTGTCCGTGTATAGTGTCGCGTGCACAGGGTCCGTGTATAGAGTCCCGTATACAGTGTCGGTGTATAATGTCGCGTGCACAGGGTCCGTGTATAGAGTCCCGTGTACAGGGTCCGTGTATAGAGTCCCGTATACAGTGTCGGTGTATAGTGTCGCGTGCACAGGGTCCGTGTATAGAGTCCCGTGTACAGTGTCCGTTTATAGAGTCCCGTATACAGTGTCCGTGTATAATGTCGCGTGCACAGGGTCCGTGTATAGAGTCCTGTGTACAGTGTCCGTGTATAGAGTCCCGTGTACAGTGTCCGTGTACAGTGTCCGTGTATAGAGTCCCGTGTACAGTGTCCGTGTATAGAGTCCCGTATACAGTGTCGGTGTATAATGTCGCGTGCACAGGGTCCGTGTATAGAGTCCCGTGTACAGGGTCCGTGTATAGAGTCCCGTATACAGTGTCGGTGTATAGTATCGCGTGCACAGGGTCCGTGTATAGAGTCCCGTGTACAGTGTCCGTGTATAGAGTCCCGTATACAGTGTCCATGTATAATGTCGCGTGCACAGGGTCCGTGTATAGAGTCCCGTATACAGTGTCGGTGTATAGTTTCGCGTGCACAGGGTCCGTGTACAGTGTCCCTGTATAGAGTCCCGTGTACAGTGTCCGTGTATAGAGTCCCGTGTACAGTGTCCGTGTATAGAGTCCCGTGTACAGTGTCCGTGTATAGAGTCCCGTGTACAGGGTCCGTGTATAGAGTCCCGTATACAGTGTCGGTGTATAGTGTTGCGTGCATAGGGTCCGTGTATAGAGTCCCGTGTACAGTGTCCGTGTATAGAGTCCCGTATACAGTGTCCGTGTATAATGTCGCGTGCACAGGGTCCGTGTATAGAGTCCTGTGTACAGTGTCCGTGTATAGAGCCCCGTGTACAGTGTCCGTGTATAGAGTCCCGTGTACAGTGTCCGTGTATAGTGTCCTGTGTACAGTGTCCCGTGTTCAATGTTTTCCGTTTTCTGTTTTGTCTAACGCAATTTGTTCCGTGTTCTGTTTTGTTTTGTTTAATGCATTTTAGTTGGTTTATGTTTGTTGTATGCATTTATATGATTCTTAGTTTTGTTGAGTGTTTTAGTTCTTTTTTATCATTTCAATGTTTTCGTTCTATTTGCGTAATGAATAATCTAAAGAAGGCGTGTTCCTTTTCCTAAAACCTTAATGACTGATGCTACCCAAAGCCTCCGAGACACCTTCCAAAATGAGGTATTCGGGATAATACCCCGCGGTGGCAGTGACGACCTCTGTGTAGAGTTTGTGAATTGCTGAGTGAGTGGAGTCACTACAGTAGCGGTTGCGGGAGGGGGGGAGGAAGGGGGGAGGGGGGGAGGAAGGGGGGAGGGGGTAGGAAGGGAGGGGGAGGAAGGGGGAAGGGGGTAGGAAGGGAGGGGGAGGAAGGGAGGGGGAGGAAGGGGGGAGGGGGTAGGAAGGGATGGGGAGGAAGGGGGGAGGGGGTAGGAAGGGATGGGGAGGAAGGGGCGAGGGGGTAGGAAGGGAGGGGTAAGAATGGGGGAGGGGGTAGGAAGGGAGGGGAAGGGGAGGAAGGGAGGGGGAGGGGGAAGGGTAGGAAGGGAGGAGGAGGGGGACGGGGTAGGAAGGGGGGAGGAAGCGAGGGGGAAGGGGAGGGGGAAGGGGTAGGAAGGGAGGGGGACGAAGGGAAGGGGAGGGGTCACCACGACCACTCAGGGATACTTGCATTTCAACTCGCTCTCGCTCTCCCAAGCTATGTAAATACATTGATAGTTCAATAATTAATAATTCATAATTAATGATAACTAATACTGACAATGATGCTAATGATAATAGTGAGAATGATGGAAATGCCGATGTTCCGATGTCATTGAAAATACTGATAGTCATATACCCGTGATAATGATGATAATAACCTTAATGATTAAAATGATGATGATAACAAATATGATGATAAGTAGCATTATAATGACTATAATGATAACGACATATATGATTATAATGATGATAATGGCAAGACGATAAAAATATAATGATAATAATGAGGCTACTCAGAGGGATGATAATGAAAATGATGCCTTTGAAGATAATGGTACTTATGGCACCAATGATGATAATGAAATAATGCTGATAAAGATAAGGATAAAAGATTATAAAAGTTGTGCTTATAAAAACAAGTATAATGATAAGAATGATGATAAATGTAATAATGACAACTATGATGATAATGGTAAAAATGACAATGATGATGATAATCATGATAATAATAAATAATAATAATGATAAAAATAATACTGACAATAATGATAAGAAGGTTGGTAATGATAACAATGAATGAAAGGATAATAATGATAAAGATGATAATAACAAGGATGATGGTAATAATAATGATAATGAAGATTTTAAAAAGAATAATGTTAATAATAATAACAATAATTATAACGATAATAATAAACTAAGGAAAATAATTATTATGATAGTATTCATAATGATAATGATAATAATAATAATAATGATGATAATATCAATAATAAGAATAATAATATTAATAATGATAATGATATGAATAATAATAATAATGAAGATAATCATAATGATACTGTTAATGATAATAATAATAATATTAATAATGATAATGATATGAATAATAATAATAATGAAAATAACCATAATACTATTGTTAATCATAATAATAATAATAACAATAAGAATGCTAATAATCATAATGGTATTAATAATAACAATAATTATAATAATGATAATGATGATAATGATAATAACATTGATGATAATAATAACGATGATAATAATAATAATAATAATAATAATAATAATGATAATGATAATAATAATAATAATATTTTAATAATGATGATAATTTTAATAATAAAAATGATAATAATGGTAATGGTAATAATAAAAATAATAATGATAATAATAATGATAGTAATAGTAATAATAATAATAATAATAATAATAATAATAAATGATAATAAATTAATAATAATAATAATAGTAATAATCATGAAAATACTATTAATGGTAAATGATAATTATTATAATAATAATGATAATAATAATAATAATGATATTAATAATAATAATGATAAAAAAAATAAAAATAATGATAATAATATTAATAATTGTAACAATAATAATAACAATTATGATAATAATGATAATAATGATGATAATAATGATAATAATAATAATAATAATAATAATAATAATAAAACAAAATAATAATACTGATAATAATAATAATAATAATAATAATCATGAAAATATTATTAAGGGTAATAATAATAATAATAATAATAATAATAATAATAATGATAATAATTGTGATGAATATGATAATTATACTAATAAAAATAATCATAATGATAATGAAAATCATAATAATAACAATAATAATAATCATAATAACATTAATCATCATAATTAAAACAATAATAATAATAATGATAATAATAATAATAATGATAATAATAACAATAATATTAATAATGATGATATGGATAATAATGATGATAATATGGATAATAACGATAACGATAATAATAATAATAATGATCATAATAATAACGATAATATTAATAAGGATAATAACAACAACAATAATAATAATTATCATTATAATAATAATTATTATTGTTATTATAATTATAATATTGATAATGACAATAATAATCATCATAATAATTATTGTTATTATAATCATAATATTAATAATGACAATAATAATCATCATAATAATTACAATGAGAGAAAAAAAATTGTTATCATAATAATAATCATCATATTCATAATGATAATAATAATAATGCTTTTAATGATATAATCATACTAATGGTGATAATGGCAACAATGATAACGACAATAACGATGATAACGACAATATATTTGAAATAGTAAAAAAAAAAAAAAAAAAAAAAAAAAAAAAAAAAAACGTAGCTGACTTCAGTATCTCTTTATTAAGATTTGAGGTGAATGTAGATTTACTCATTTCTTAGTGAACCCATTGCTGCTTACTTCACGAGCTAAAGGTTTCTGACTTATGTGTATTTTCATGTTCTTTATTAGATTATGTTTCTGTGAGAAAGCCTTCTCGCAAACCACACAGTTATGTGGGTTCTTCTTTGTATGTACTCTCATGTGAACAACTAGATTATCATTCCGTGAGAAAGTCTTTTCGCAAACCTCGCAGCTTTATTGTTTCTCCTTCGCATGTACTCTAATGTGTCTCGCGAGAAAGACATTTCTTGCCACATAAGTCACAAACAAAACGTTTCTTTTTCTTATCGCCGCCTGATCCTCATCTATTACAAAGATAAATCGAGATAAATACCCGGGACATGTCACTTCGATTCCTGATTCACTTTAAATGGCTTCCATTTGTTTACATGCGGTTAGCTCTGCAGATCACCTATAGGAGGCGTACATTAGGGTATTTCATCAATTGCAACTTTTGAAATGTCATTGTGACTGTACAAAAATAGGCTCCATATATCATAAAAATAAAATGTGAAAAAAATCAGCTTGATCTGATAACGTTTAGGGGTTGCACTTTTCAATTTAATATATTACGCATTTCCGCGGAATTGGGGCCACGCAGCGGACGAGGTCCACGCACTTCGAACTTCCTCGCTAACGTTAAGTGATGATAGTTCCCTTCCGAATCGCAATCAGATTTGTGTCTTTAGGTGCATCAAGTTCCTTGCTGACCTTGGGAACCTAAATATTGCACGCAACAAATTTCTCACAGACCTTAAGCACTTAAATACCGCATATAGCAAGTTCCTCAATGACCTTAGGTCGGAAGTCTTTCAATACTTCTAGTTCCTCACTGAACTTAATGGCCTGTAAAGTAATGCCGTGTTTCTTCAATAAGCATATAAACATTAGTTAATTAATAACATTATTATACATTCCAACAAGCTTCTGTTGTGTTGCTACTTGTTTGTAATATATTGGCACGATATAATTCGCTGAAAGTGTTTGATTGATATTCAAACTTTTCTGGACGACAAATTGCTTTGAAACTTTTGAATAAATTGAAGAATTATATCAGAAATTTGGACTGAAGACTATTACTAAACTAAAGGCCATCACAAAAGTACTTAACATAAAGAAAGTATATTATTATACACAGGAGGAGAGTTTGAAAGCTTCGTTTATTGGTACTGAAATCGTATCTTTTAAAGGTAAAAGACAACCGAGAGAGTGCTACAAGAAGACATTGAGTGGTATGAAGCAAAGTTAAATGGTAGTGCTGCATCCACTGGTTCTGCTGACCATAAAGCCTACTAAAAGGAAGGAATATATAAATAAGAGGAAATGTGGTCTGGCAAATAAATTACTGAGTGAGATTCAGGAATGTGTGAAAACGATACAGAAGAAGAACATGACAACGGAAACTTAATCTTCCTCAACCTTAGAAGATTTATCCACTCCTGATGACTGCCAGAAGGGAAACGGAAATACATCACGGAAATAATGCAACAAATTTTACTGATGCTTTTTTTTTTCTCAAGTAATAGGTCTTGACGGCAGATTGATTCCTTTAGATACTACCATTTTCCACAAGAAAAGGCAGGCAACTATTGGTAAAAGAGATGACACTCTAGCTTCATTGAAGATAACCAATATGAATAAAAACATGTCATAACCTCAGGGAATTAACAGAAGTGATTGATTTTTATGAGGATATAAAAGATGAGGTCCGTTTTCAGTGGCCAATTAACTTTAATGCTATTGACGGGTAACCATTCATGAACTACTGAACAGACATGCAAAATTATTTTGTCTTGAGTCCTTAAAAGAATTTAAAAAACATAACATTGCCTAGGATATTTGTGCCAGTTGGTGTTAGGTGGTTAGGTTATATGTGTTCATCATTACATGTTTGTATATCCCTTGATGTTGTATTTGATAAATTATGAAGTATTGAAAAAGCTGATTTGCCATCCAAGATAAAAGTTGGCTTGAAAGACAATTTGATTAGATGCTTGGGGACATTGCAAGAAAACCCTACTGTTATCAAAGGTATCTTCGAGTTCTCCAAGATCCATTTCTTTTGCTGGCGAAAAGCTATCATTAGTACAGAGCCGACAATATTTCAGACAGCATTTGGGGCATCTCAAATGTGTTCAGAAGTAGGGATCAGATTAGGGTTTGACAAATCCTACTTTGCATCCATCAGTAGATATCTGCATAACACAGATGTCATTTTCATGCCACTCTCTCACGATGGTGACAGCATAGATGAGGTATTTGGTATGCTGAAAATGGAATCGGAAAAAGCTGGATATACAAACCAGCCAAACCTGAAGGATCGAGTTTGGTACAATTCTTCCTATGAGAAGTTATGGAACCTCACCACAGAAAAGTTTGTGAGTGTCCCAGGTTTTTCGGAAAGAGTGTTTAGTTCTCCTTTATTCCATTATATATGGGATATCAAATACATAGTAATTGCGGATAGGGGAATATAGTACATGTGAGAAGTTGTTGCATATTATAGATATTGCCAATAAAAGATACGTTTCTAGTTTGTAATATACTTTCACCATGTGTAATATTATGCTTAATTGTAGAAAAATTAATCTTAAAAACTAGAATTATACTATACACGATTAAAAAAATCAACATAATTTGAATACATCGTTAAGTAATTACTGCTAAAATGACGAAGAAAATATAGAAAACGGGAATTTCACCCCAGACTAATCTAATTATTTAATCAAATTTTTCGTATCTTTGAGTTAAACGTGCAATAGGTTAATAGTGATAAAAACAAATAAAAATGGTATCACTAGTCACGAAAAAAATAAATGGAGCCTACTTCTGAACAGTCCCCGTGAATTTGAATGATTTTTCAAAAATCACCAATTATTGAAATACCCTAGCGTACATCAGAAAACGATAAAAGGGGTTACTAATCTATTTGATATATATTTTCCTATTTTTAGTACATATAATTATTTGGAACATATAATATCACATACCACTATAAATATGACCACAGTAACACACGCACAAACACAAATATATATATATATATATATATATATATATATATATATATATATATATATATAAATATGTATATATATAAATGTGTATATATATGTATATATATATATATATATATATATATATATATATGTGTACTTATATATATATACATATATATATATATACACATACATATATATGCATATATATATATATATATATATATATATATATATATATATATATATATATATATATATATATATATATATATATACATACATATATATATACATATATATATATATATATATATATATATATATATATATATATATATATATATATATATATATATATATATAATATATATATATACATAATATATATATTATATATATATATATATATATATATATATATATATAATATATATATATATATATATATATATATATATATATATATATATATATATATATATATATATATATATATATTATATATATATATATATATAATATATATATATATATATATATATATATATATAATATATATATATATATATATATAATATATATATATATATACATATGTATGTATAAATATATATATAAATATATATATATATATACATATATATACATATATATATATATATATATATATATATATATATATATATATATATATATATATTGTGATGGGTATAAGATGTGTTCCTACTACGACCTGTTTGTGTAAAAGGTATGTATCCCAAATACTGACACTAATTTGTATGATGGGCACGACGCGTCCCGTCCCTGGCACCCGAATATGTGGCGAGCAGAGATTCATCTAATTCCCACACATAATATATAAAGGGATGATGTTAAACACGGTAGATAAAACATTAACAATATATTATAAATCAAGATATATATATAACATTATTTACAAGGGAGGCACGATATATACACGCAAGGGGGTAGCTAAGCCTATCGCAAAGCTAATTATACCTGAGCTATAGTTATATCAATAACACTAATGAAAACACAGACAATGCACAGTATATGAAATAATTCACTAAAGGCACTAGACACAACTCAACCTGGAATCCTTGAGGTGGAGGTCCTCTCGACTTGAAGGTCGAACTATTTCTGTATGAATCTAATGATGACATATTTTGAGCAGAGATACTGGGTTACTTGGAGGGGCAACGGTGACTCTTTCTCATTGGGCAGGGAGCTGCCCGACCCGGCTATGATTGGTCCACGCGGTAATGACCAACTCTTGGGATGCGGTGAACTGGTCCGAATGCTTTACCAATTTGTCGGATTCCATGAATTAGACAAGCCAACTTCGAATTAACACTGGCTACACATTTTTCTCTTGCTTACCAAACAGCTTCAAAATAACCCCAGGTTATTCATAATCTTTAACAACACATGTAACCCCTGGCTACATTTTCTCTTGCTGACCAAACAGCTTCAAAATAACCCCTGGTTATTTAACAACACATGTAACCCCAGGCTACATTTTCTCTTGCTGACCAAACAGCTTCAAAATAACCCCTGGTTATTTAACAACACATGTAACCCCAGGCTACATTTTCTCTTGCTGACCAAACAGCTTCAAAATAACCCCTGGTTATTTAACAACACATGTAACCCCAGGCTACATTTTCTCTTGCTGACCAAACAGCTTCAAAATAACCCCTGGTTATTCTTTAACAACACATGTAACCCCAGGCTACACTTTCTCTTGCTGACCAAACAGCTTTAAAATAACCCCTGGTTATTCTTTAACAACACATGTAACCCCAGGCTACATTTTCTCTTGCTGACCAAACAGCTTTAAAATAACCCCTGGTTATTCTTTAACAACACATGTAACCCCAGGCTACATTTTCTCTTGCTGACCAAACAGCTTTAAAATAACCCCTGGTTATTCTTTAACAACACATGTAACCCCAGGCTACATTTTCTCTTGCTGACCAAACAGCTTTAAAATAACCCCTGGTTATTCTTTAACAACACATGTAACCCCAGGCTACATTTTCTCCTCCTCACAGGCACCAGAGGTGCATTGTAGGGCGAACGTGACGGTTGTATAATCCCATCCCTCAACATAGAACCAATCTGAGCCTTAATCTCATCTCTATATTTCAATGGGAAAGGGTTTCTTATAAACTGGAGGACCCCTACTCGTATTTCATGAAAACATTCAGTCGAAATACTTAGTGGGTCTTCATCTAAACTAAACACCTTTTGGAAATCTAAAACTAATTCAACCAGCACTTCGTGCTTTCTTGAACCTTGTTCAAAAATCTTATCCACTTCATCTAATAATCTACAAGACTTATTTCTAAAGCTTTTGATGCTTGCTACCCTCTAAATTGTGGTTTCGTGAGGAGATATGTCTGCTAATTGTATGAATTCCCCTATTCTCTCACTTTACAAAATTTCTAACATTCCATTTCCATCGTTTTTATATGGAATTTGAACACATCTCCCGATATCATCTGGCGATGGAAAAGGAACCACTATGTCTTCTATTAGACTAATTTCTAAATATTCTCGAGGAATAAACAACATGTTTACTCCATTTCATTTATTTTTACTTATGCCTCTAGCGAAAACTCGAAAAGAACCACATGATTTTGCATCTATTACTAAATCCTCTACAGGAAAAAACATTAATGGCCCCGCCATTTTCTATAACATCATCTTCACCTTGACAATCACAATTCTTATTTACGTCTGCATCGGTAGCATAATTCGGATCAACCTCTCCCAGGCCGGAAAGTTCTACAGGGGCCCCTGCAGCATTCCCCGTCTTGGTCCTCCAGCGTCCCTTCAGACCCACGGTTGCCCTGGGAACGATAGATCTCTTATTGCTACGTTCGACCTTCAC
>NW_028234436.1:24569477-24579477 GCF_977035675.1 Penaeus japonicus
AAAATATTCATGTTGATAATGTTAATAGGGTTTGTGGTTCTGATATAATTATTGAAATCATAAATATGATAATAACGATGATAATGAATATCAAGCTTTACATATGAATGTTATGAAAATCGTCAAAATGATAACAATAACGACAAAGACGAAATAGTTAGAATTGATGAAATTAGAGCCTATGATTAGTATTGCCATGGTGAGAATGATAATGGTGATCATGAGAACGATCTTATAAAATTATTTAGATGATGATGAAAAGAAAGACAATACTAACGCTAACAGTGGTGGTTTTCATGGTCGTTATAATTATAACAAGCTTTATGATTATGATAATGATATGAATGAGGATGATACTAATAGTGATACGAAAGATAATGCTTAGAATATTGACGATAGTAATACTATAATGCTCCGATTTCTATCATTGATGATAGTAACAGTGGTACGGATAATGATGACGATAAAATTATCATGATGATAATAATAACAATAATGATAATTGTGATAACAATATCAGTAGTTCTATTGGTAATGATTATGAAGATAATAATGATAGTATTGATACAAATCATTATAGCAGTAATTGTGATAATGAATACAATATTATAAGTAAAAACAACGATGATGAAAATAATGTAGGAAATAACCATAATGACAATATAACTAATTATAGACAATGTTAATGGTAATCAAGAAAATATTCAATTATGATGATAACGATATAAATGAAGACAGTAAGGATGATTACATTGTCAACAATAATATAAAAGGTGATAATGATTTTCAAATTAGTAATAGAATGAACCATTATCATAATTACCATAGAGGATAATGATGATCTCAAACATGACAATAGTTCTTATCACCAAGATCATTATTATCATAACCAAGATACTAATCAACCTTTTTTATGATCATCATGTATATTACTAACGTTGCCATTACTACCGTGATTATCGTTACCGCTATCTCTAGTACCACGATTATCATTACCATTATCATTCTCATTATCATTATTATCACTGTCATAAGTATCCTTTTTTTCATTATTATCAGTATTGTTATTACCATTATCACTGATATCGCCGTTGCCAACTTCATCATTAATGTTATTATCATCGATGTTAATATGATGGATATCGACTTTCTTTTTATCCTCATCATTATTGCCATTCTTCCTATTCATTGTTGTCATCGTTGCTTCATATAGTTACCATTTCTATTACTATTTATATTACTATAATTCTATTTGATTTTATTTAGTTTCATCTTATTTTAGTTATTTATATAATTTTATGATTTTATTTATAGTTACTATTTACATCAATATGTTTTATCTATATTTATTTGAATCACTATATAATCATTCATATTACTATAAATGTATCTCATTTTATTTAGTTTCATCATATCTTATTTATTCATTTAATTTTATCATTGTATTTCAGATCCATCTTTATTTTTATACCATTGCAATTATCATTATCATTGTCATTATTATCATCCATTGATAGATGTATTCTTAAGGCATCAACAGTCACATTTTCTCTCCAAATGTAACAAGCAAGTCCTGGAGGAGTGGAGAGAGATGGCGACTGCCCTCCCTCGTCCCCAAAGACCTGGGAGGAGCCGGGAGTTCCCTTGCTCTGCCTCGCCTCTGGTCGAGCAACGGCATGGAATAGGGAAGAGGTGTGAAATGATATATATAGATAATGTAATATATATAAAAAGATATATAATCATGTGGATAGTATTGATAAAACTATATGGGTGGTGAAAGTAATGTCCGCATAATAACAAAGGTGAAAATGACCATGATAGTACTGATGACGATTATGCCAGTAGTTCTGATGGTAATGACAATAAAGATGATAATACCAACAATATCTCTTATGATAAAAATTATAGAAATATAGAATATAGCAATGATTATGAGGATACTAATGAAAGTGATGATGATATTAAAGATAATGATAATGATGATAATGATAATATGATGATGATATTAATATAATGATGATAATATTAATGATGATGATAATGTTAATGATGATGATAATGTTAATGATGATGATAATGTTAATGATGATGATAATAATAATGATGATGATAATAATGACGATAATAATAATAATGATGATGATAGTAATAATGATGATGATAATATTAATGATAATGGTAATAATAATAATGAAAATGGTAATAATAATAATGATAATGGTAATAATAATAATGATAATGGTAATAATAATAATGATAATGGTAATAATAATAATGATAATTGTAATAATAATAATGATGATTATTATAATGATAATGATGATGATAATGATAATGATGATAATAGTAATGATAATGATGATTGTGCTGATTATGATGATTATGATGATTATGATGATCAATCCCCAGCACTGCCTCGTGTCTCCATCCCCAGCACTACCTCGTGTCTCCTTCCCCAGCACTGCCTCGCGTCTCCTTCCCTAGCACTGCCTCGTGTCTCCATCCCCAGCACTGCCTCGTGTCTCCTTCCCCAGCACTGCCTCGTGTCTCCTTACCCAGCACTGCCTCGCGTCTCCTTCCCCAGCACTGCCTCGTGTCTCCATCCCCAGCACTACCTCGTGTCTCCTTCCCTAGCACTGCCTCGTGTCTCCATCCCCAGCACTGCCTCGTGTCTCCTTCCCTAGCACTGCCTCGTGTCTCCATCCCCAGCACTACCTCGTGTCTCCATCCCCAGCACTGCCTCGCGTCTCCATCCCTAGCACTGCCTCGTGTCTCCTTCCCCAGCACTGCCTCGTGTCTCCATCCCCAGCACTGCCTCGTGTCTCCATCCCCAGCACTGCCTCGTGTCTCCATCCCCAGCACTGCCTCGTGTCTCCTTCCCCAGCACTGCCTCGTGTCTCCATCCCCAGCACTGCCTCGTGTCTCCATCCCCAGCACTGCCTCGCGTCTCCATCCCTAGCACTGCCTCGTGTCTCCTTCCCCAGCACTGCCTCGTGTCTCCATCCCCAGCACTGCCTCGTGTCTCCATCCCCAGCACTGCCTCGTGTCTCCATCCCCAGCACTACCTCGTGTCTCCATCCCTAGCACTGTCTCGTGTCTCCATCCCCAGCACTGTCTCGTGTCTCTTTCCTCAGCACTGCCTCGTGTCTCCATCCCCAGCACTGCCTCGTGTCTCCTTCCCCAGCACTGCCTCGTGTCTCCTTCCTCAGCACTGCCTCGTGTCTCCTTCCCCAGCACTGCCTCGTGTCTCCTTCCCCAGCACTGCCTCGTGTCTCCTCCCCAGCACTGCCTCGTGTCTCCTTCTCCAGCACTGCCTCGTGTCTCCATCCGAGCACTGCCTCGTGTCTCCTTCCCCAGCACTGCCTCGTGTCTCCTTCACATGCACTGCCTCGTCTCTCCTTCCCAGCACTGCTCGTGTCTCCTCCCAGCACTGCCTCGTGTCTCCATCCCAGCACTGCCTCGTGTCTCCATCCCCAGAACAGCCTCGTGTCTCCTTACCCAGCACTGCCTCGTGTCTCCATCCCTAGCACTGCCTCGTGTCTCCTTCCCCAGCACTGCCTCGTGTCTCCTTACCCAGCACTGCCTCGTGTCTCCTTCCCCAGCACTGCCTCGTGTCTCCTTCCCTAGCACTGCCTCGTGTCTCCTTCCCCAGCACTGCCTCGCGTCTCCATCCCTAGCACTGCCTCGTGTCTCCATCCCCAGAACAGCCTCGTGTCTCCTTCCCCAGCACTGCCTCGCGTCTCCATCCCCAGAACAGCCTCGTGTCTCCATCCCCAGCACTACCTCGCGTCTCCATCCCTAGCACTGCCTCGTGTCTCCTTCCCCAGCACTGCCTCGTGTCTCCATCCCCAGAACAGCCTCGTGTCTCCATCCCCAGCACTGCCTCGCGTCTCCATCCCTAGCACTGCCTCGTGTCTCCTTCCCCAGCACTGCCTCGTGTCTCCATCCCCAGCACTGCCTCGCGTCTCCATCCCTAGCACTGCCTCGCGTCTCCATCCCTAGCACTGCCTCGTGTCTCCTTCCTCAGCACTGCCTCGTGTCTCCTTCCTCAGCACTGCCTCGTGTCTCCTTCCTCAGCAATGCCTCGTGTCTCCATCCCCAGCACTGCCTCGTGTCTCCATCCCCAGCACTGCCTCGTGTCTCCTTCCTCAGCACTGCCTCGTGTCTCCATCCCCAGCACTGCCTCGCGTCTCCATCCCTAGCACTGCCTCGTGTCTCCTTCCCCAGCACTGCCTCGTGTCTCCATCCCCAGCACTGCCTCGTGTCTCCATCCCTAGCACTGCCTCGTGTCTCCTTCCCTAGCACTGCCTCGTGTCTCCATCCCCAGCACTGCCTCGCGTCTCCATCCCTAGCACTGCCTCGCGTCTCCATCCCTAGCACTGCCTCGTGTCTCCTTCCTCGGCACTGCCTCGTGTCTCCTTCCTCAGCACTGCCTCGTGTCTCCTTCCTCAGCAATGCCTCGTGTCTCCATCCTCAGCACTGCCTCGTGTCTCCATCCCCAGCACTGCCTCGTGTCTCCTTCCTCAGCACTGCCTCGTGTCTCCTTCCTCAGCAATGCCTCGTGTCTCCATCCTCAGCACTGCCTCGTGTCTCCTTCCCCAGCACTGCCTCGTGTCTCCATCCCCAGCACTGCCTCGTGTCTCCTTCCTCAGCAATGCCTCGTGTCTCCATCCTCAGCACTGCCTCGTGTCACCTTCCCCAGCACTGCCTCGTGTCTCCATCCTCAGCACTGCCTCGTGTCCCCATCCCCAGCACTGCCTCGCGTCTCCATCCCTAGCACTGCCTCGTGTCTCCTTCCCCACCACTGCCTCGTGTTTCCATCCCCAGCACTGCCTCGTGTCTCCATCCCTAGCACTGCCTCGTGTCTCCTTCCCCAGCACTGCCTCGTGTCTCCATCCCTAGCACTGCCTCGTGTCTCCTTCCCCAGCACTGCCTCGTGTCTCCATCCTCAGCAATGCCTCGTGTCTCTATCCCCAGCACTGCCTCGTGTCTCCATCCTGTGCGCTGCCTCGTGTCTCCTTCCCAGCACTACCTCGTGTCTCCATCCCTAGCACTGCTCGTGTCTCCTTCCCAGCACTGCCTCGTGTCTCCTTCCTCAGCATGCCTCGTGTCTCCATCCCAGCACTGCCTCGTGTCTCCTTCCTCAGCCCTGCCTCGTGTCTCCTTCCCCAGCGCTGGCTCGTGTCTCCTTCCCCAGCACTGCCTCGTGTCTCCATCACGAGCACTGCCTCGTGTCTCCATCACGAGCACTGCCTCGTGTCTCCTTCCCCAGCACTGCCTCGTGTCTCCTTCCCCAGCACTGCCTCGTGTCTCCTTCCCCAGCACTGCCTCGTGTCTCCTTCCCCAGCACTGCCTCGTGTCTCCATCCCCAGCACTGCCTCGTGTCTCCTTCCCCAGCACTGCCTCGTGTCTCCATCCCCAGCACTGCCTCGTGTCTCCTTCCCCAGCACTGCCTCGTGTCTCCTTCCCCAGCACTGCCTCGTGTCTCCTTCCCCAGCACTGCCTCGTGTCTCCTTCCCCAGCACTGCCTCGTGTCTCCTTCCCCAGCACTGCCTCGTGTCTCCTTCCCCAGCACTGCCTCGTGTCTCCTTCCCCAGCACTGCCTCGTGTCTCCTTCCCCAGCACTGCCTCGTGTCTCCATCACGAGCACTGCCTCGTGTCTCCTTCCCCAGCACTGCCTCGTGTCTCCTTCCCCAGCACTGCCTCGTGTCTCCTTCCCCAGCACTGCCTCGTGTCTCCATCCCCAGCACTGCCTCGTGTCTCCTTCCCCAGCACTGCCTCGTGTCTCCATCACGAGCACTGCCTCGTGTCTCCTTCCCCAGCACTGCCTCGTGTCTCCATCACGAGCACTGCCTCGTGTCTCCTTCCCCAGCACTGCCTCGTGTCTCCTTCCCCAGCACTGCCTCGTGTCTCCTTCCCCAGCACTGCCTCGTGTCTCCTTCCCCAGCACTGCCTCGTGTCTCCTTCCCCAGCACTGCCTCGTGTCTCCTTCCCCAGCACTGCCTCGTGTCTCCTTCCCCAGCACTGCCTCGTGTCTCCATCACGAGCACTGCCTCGTGTCTCCATCACGAGCACTGCCTCGTGTCTCCATCACGAGCACTGCCTCGTGTCTCCTTCCCCAGCACTGCCTCGTGTCTCCTTCCCCAGCACTGCCTCGTGTCTCCTTCCCCAGCACTGCCTCGTGTCTCCATCCCCAGCACTGCCTCGCGTCTCCATCCCTAGCACTGCCTCGTGTCTCCTTCCCCAGCACTGCCTCGTGTCTCCTTCCCCAGCACTGCCTCGTGTCTCCATCCCCAGCACTGCCTCGTGTCTCCATCCTCAGCACTGCCTCGTGTCTCCTTCCCCAGCACTGCCTCGCGTCTCCATCCCTAGCACTGCCTCGTGTCTCCTTCCCCAGCAATGACTCGCGTCTCCATTCCTAGCACTGCCTCGTGTCTCCTTCCCCAGCACTGCCTCGTGTCTCCTTCCTCAGCACTGCCTCGCGTCTCCATCCCCAGCACTGCCTCGTGTCTCCTTCCCCAGCACTGCCTCGTGTCTCCTTCCCCAGCACTGCCTCGTGTCTCCTTCCTCAGCAATGCCTCGTGTCTCCATCCCCAGCACTGCCTCGTGTCTCTTTCCCCAGCACTGCCTCGTGTCTCCATCCCCAGCACTGCCTCGTGTCTCCTTCCTCAGCACTGCCTCGTGTCTCCTTCCTCAGCACTGCCTCGTGTCTCCTTCCCCAGCACTGCCTCGTGTCTCCTTCCCCAGCACTGCCTCGTGTCTCCTTCCTCAGCACTGCCTCGTGTCTCCTTCCACAGCACTGCCTTGTGTCTCCTTCCTCAGCACTGCCTCGTGTCTCCATCCCCAGCACTGCCTCGTGTCTCCTTCCTCAGCACTGCCTCGTGTCTCCTTCCCCAGCACTGCCTCGTGTCTCCTTCCTCAGCAATGCCTCGTGTCTCCATCCCCAGCACTGCCTCGTGTCTCCATCCCCAGCACTGCCTCGTGTCTCCATCCTCAGCACTGCCTCGTGTCTCCTTCCCCAGCACTGCCTCGTGTCTCCATCCCCAGCACTGCCTCGTGTCTCCTTCCTCAGCACTGCCTCGTGTCTCTATCCCCAGCACTGCCTCGTGTCTCCTTCCTCAGCATTGCCTCGTGTCTCCTTCCTCAGCACTGCCTCGTGTCTCCATCCCCAGCACTGCCTCGTGTCTCCTTCCTCAGCACTGCCTCGTGTCTCCATCCTCAGCACTGCCTCGTGTCTCCTTCCTCAGCACTGCCTCGTGTCTCCATCCCCAGCACTGCCTCGTGTCTCCTTCCCCAGCACTGCCTCGTGTCTCCTTCCTCAGCACTGCCTCGTGTCTCCTTCCTCAGCAATGCCTCGTGTCTCCTTCCCCAGCACTGCCTCGTGTCTCCATCCCCAGCACTGCCTCGTGTCTCCATCCCCAGCACTGCCTCGTGTCTCCTTCCCCAGCACTGCCTCGTGTCTCCTTCCTCAGCAATGCCTCGTGTCTCCATCCCCAGCACTTCCTCATGTCTCCATCCCCAGCACTTCCTCATGTCTCCATCCCCAGCACTGCCTCGTGTCTCCTTCCCCAGCACTTCCTCATGTCTCCATCCCCAGCACTTCCTCATGTCTCCATCCCCAGCACTGCCTCGTGTCTCCATCCCCAGCACTGCCTCGTGTCTCCTTCCCCAGCACTTCCTCATGTCTCCATCCCCAGCACTTCCTCATGTCTCCATCCCCAGCACTGCCTCGTGTCTCCATCCCCAGCACTGCCTCGTGTCTCCATCCCCAGCACTGCCTCGTGTCTCCTTCCCCAGCACTGCCTCGTGTCTCCATCCCCAGCACTGCCTCGTGTCTCCATCCCCAGCACTGCCTCGTGTCTCCTTCCCCAGCACTGCCTCGTGTCTCCTTCCTCAGCAATGCCTCGTGTCTCCATCCCCAGCACTTCCTCATGTCTCCATCCCCAGCACTGCCTCGTGTCTCCTTCCCCAGCACTGCCTCGTGTCTCTATCCCCAGCACTTCCTCATGTCTCCATCCCCAGCACTTCCTCATGTCTCCATCCCCAGCACTGCCTCGTGTCTCCATCCCCAGCACTGCCTCGTGTCTCCTTCCCCAGCACTGCCTCGTGTCTCCATCCCCAGCACTGCCTCGTGTCTCCTTCCCCAGCACTGCCTCGTGTCTCCTTCCTCAGCACTGCCTCGTGTCTCCTTCCTCAGCAATGCCTCGTGTCTCCATCCCCAGCACTGCCTCGTGTCTCCTTCCTCAGCAATGCCTCGTGTCTCCATCCTCAGCACTGCCTCGTGTCTCCTTCCCCAGCACTGCCTCGCGTCTCCATCCCTAGTACTGCCTCGTGTCTCCTTCCTCAGCACTGCCTCGTGTCTCCTTCCCCAGCACTGCCTCGTGTCTCCATCCCCAGCACTGCCTCGTGTCTCCATCCCTAGCACTGCCTCGTGTCTCCTTCCCCAGCACTGCCTCGCGTCTCCATCCCTAGTACTGCCTCGTGTCTCCTTCCCCAGCACTGTCTCGTGTCTCCTTCCCCAGCACTGCCTCGTGTATCCATCCCTAGCACTGCCTCATGTCTCCTTCCCCCAGCACTGCCTCGCGTCTCCATCCCTAGTACTGCCTCGTGTCTCCTTCCCCAGCACTGCCTCGTGTCTCCTTCCCCAGCACTGCCTCGTGTATCCATCCCTAGCACTGCCTCGTGTCTCCTTCCCCAGCACTGCCTCGCATCTCCATCCCTAGCACTGCCTCGTGTCTCCATCCCCAGCACTGCCTCGTGTCTCCATCCCTAGCACTGCCTCGTGTCTCCATCCCCAGCACTGCCTCGTGTCTCCATCCCCAGCACTGCCTCGCGTCTCCATCCCTAGCACTGCCTCGTGTCTCCATCCCCAGCACTGCCTCGTGTCTCCTTCCCCAGCACTGCCTCGTTTCTCCATCCCTAGCACTGCCTCGTGTATCCATCCCCAGCACTGCCTCGTGTCTCCTTCCCCAGCACTGCCTCGTGTCTCCATCCTCAGCACTGCCTCGTGTCTCCATCCCCAGCACTGCCTCGTGTCTCCTTCCCCAGCACTGCCTCGTGTCTCCATCCTCAGCACTGCCTCGTGTCTCCTTCCCCAGCACTGCCTCGTGTCTCCATCCCTAGCACTGCCTCGTGTCTCCATCCCCAGCACTGCCTCGTGTCACCTTCCCCAGCACTGCCTCGTGTCTCCATCCTCAGCACTGCCTCGTGTCTCCATCCTCAGCACTGCCTCGTGTCTCCTTCCTCAGCAATGCCTCGTGTCTCCAGGGAGAGAGAGAGAGAGGGGCGGGGGGATAAGAGGTTCAGATGGGGAGGGTGCGAGGGAGGGAGGGTGGGAGAGAGAGGGGGGGAGGGGGGAGGGGAAGAGGGGGAGAGGGTGCGAGGGAGGGAGGGAGGGAGAGAGAGAGGTGGGGAGGGGGTAGGGGGAGAGAGAGAGGGGGCGGGGGGGTAAGAGGTTTAGATGGGGAGGGTGCGAGGGAGGGAGAGAGAGAGAGAGAGAGAGAGAGAGAGAGAGAGAGAGAGAGAGAGAGAGAGAGAGAGAGAGAGAGAGAGAGAGAGAGAGAGAGAGAGAGAGAGAGAGCGAAGGAGAGAGAGAGAGAGAGAGAGAGAGAGAGCGAAGGAGAGAGAAAGAGAGAGAGAGAGAGAGACTTATTGACCAAACAGCTTCCAAGCAAACCCAACGGCGATCGCCTTCCTCCACGACTCAGCAGGAACCGAAGGAAGCAACACTAAAGGGGTCGTCAGTGCCTCATCGGAAGCCGAACAGCCGAGCCTGCGCCTGAACGGTACTGATTGGTGCTTGCCATGTTTGCCGGTTTCCTGCTTGCGTGGCTCTCGGACTTTAGTGTTTTGTTTTCTCTATTATCATCATTATTACATATTTTTTTTATTATGTTTACTTTTGCCTGCGTTTTTAAATCCTGATTTGTGTATCTCTAATTTTATAGGTGTGTGAGTGTGTGTGTGTATGTGTGTGTGCTTGCGTATGTGGCTTTGT
>NW_028234436.1:24594477-24601977 GCF_977035675.1 Penaeus japonicus
GAGAATGGTAATGAGAATGAGAATGGTAATGAGAATGAGAATGGTAACGAGAATGATAACGGTAATGATAATGAGAATGGTAATGAGAATGATAACGGTAATGAGAATGATAATGGTAATGACAATCGTGGTACTAGAGATAGTGGTACTAGAGATAGTGGTAACGATAATCACGGTAGTAATGACAACGTTAATGATATACATGATAATTATGAAAAGGTTCATTAGTTTCTTGGTTGTGATAATAATGATCTTGGTGATAAGAATTATTATCATGTTTGAGATCATCATTATCCTCTAATGGAAATTATGATCATGATTAACTTATTACTAATTTGGATATCATTATCACCAATTGTATTATTGTTGTCAATATTATCACCCTTAATGTCATTATTAATATCATTATCATCATAATCAAATCATTTTTTATTATTACAATAGACATTGACTATAATCAATGATATTGTCGTTATGGTTACTTCCTACATTATTTTTATGATCATTATCATTACCTGTAATATTGTATTCAATATCATGATTACTGTTATAATCATTGGCATCAACATTACTACTATCATCACCATCCTTTATACTATTATCTTTATCAATATTTTCATCATCATTAGCAAGAGAACAACTGATATTGTTATTATAATGATCATTATTGTTATCACTACCATCGTGATCACTTTATCGTCATTATCCTTCCCACCATTACTATCATCAATCATAGAAATCGGAACATTATTGTGATCATTACTATTATAAATGTTATAAACATTATTAATTCGTATTATTATTATCATCATCCTCATTTATATTATTATCATGGTCATGAAGCTTATCATAATTGTAATGACCATGTAAATCTTCACTGTTAGCGTATTGTCTTCCTTTTCATCATCATTGAAATAATATTACAAGATCATTATCATGATCAACATAATCATTATTATTAGAATTGTCATAGGTACTAGTTACAGGGTTCCTAACAATCTCGTCATTGTCATTATTGTTATCACGTTTTCATTATCAGTTTAACTTTCATCTCATTTGTCATTTTCATCTTTATAATTATCATTAATATCTTATCATTATGGTTATCATCATATTCATTATCATCGTTATTATCAGTAATATAAATTTCACATTAATATCATTATTATTATTTCTATCTTTTAAATCATTATATTTTAACCCCGATCACCATTATCATTATTAACATGAATATTTTTTCACATTATCATTAGCATCACGAATGTTGTTACCATTATGATTTTTATTTTCAATAAAAGCATTGATTTTATTACCATTATTTTTGTTAATACAATTATTATTATTGTCATTATCATGTCTACCAATATCACAATTATCATTGATATTCAATTTGACAATATTATCATTATGGACAGTGTTTCTATTCATTGTTATCATCGTTTTTGTTTTTTTTAATTACCATTTCTTATATTACTATTATTACTTTCATTGATATCTTAATTGTTACCATCTTCATTTATTCTACTATTAGTATCACTGTCATTATTATCATTAATTGATGGAATATTTACAATCACAATTTTCCTCCTTCTGAAACAAGCAATTTCTAGAGGATCGAAGGGGCATGGCGACTGCCCTTCCTCGTCCCCCAAGACCTGGGGAGAGCCTGGATTTCCCTTGCTCTCCCTCCGCCTCTCCCATTCAGTCCAGCCACGGCTTCGGTGAGCGAAAAGCCTCCTGCGTTGACGCCGAAGGAAAGGCAGCACTCGGGTGGTGGAAGGTCAGCTGTGTGGAGAGCGAAGGAAATCTCTTCTAATCACTTAGACGAACGTGTGGAAATCAGGTACGGAAAATATCTTAATTCTTTAGTATATGTACGTGTATGTACATGACTATATACTGATATGCTTATGTACGTATACAATTATATGTGTATATATCTGAATTTGTATATTTGTGCGCATAATAGTTTATTTCTGATTATATGTGATATGTATTTACATATTTATACACACATACATACACATATATACATACATACACATATACATATATACAACCACATAAACATATATACATACATATACATATATACAACCACATATACATATATACATACATATACATATATACATACATACACATATATACATACATACACATATATACATACATACACATATACATACATACACATATACATACATACACATATATACATACATACACATATATACATACATACACATATATACATACATACACATATATACATACATACACACACATATATACATACATACACATATATACATACATACACATATATACATACATACACATATATACATACATATACATATATACATACATATACATATATACATACATATACATATATACATACATATTCATCTACATATTCATCTACATATTCATCTACATATTCATCTACATATTCATCTACATATTCATCTACATATTCATCTACATATTCATCTACATATTCATCTACATATTCATCTACATATTCATCTACATATTCATCTACATATTCATCTACATATTCATCTACATATTCATCTACATATTCATCTACATATTCATCTACATATTCATCTACATATTCATCTACATATTCATCTACATATTCATCTACATATTCATCTACATATTCATCTACATATTCATCTACATATTCATCTACATATTCATCTACATATTCATCTACATATTCATCTACATATTCATCTACATATTCATCTACATATTCATCTACATATTCATCTACATATTCATCTACATATTCATCTACATATTCATCTACATATTCATCTACATATTCATCTACATATTCATCTACATATTCATCTACATATTCATCTACATATTCATCTACATATTCATCTACATATTCATCTACATATTCATCTACATATTCATCTACATATTCATCTACATATTCATCTACATATTCATCTACATATTCATCTACATATTCATCTACAACATATTCATCTACATATTCATCTACATATTCATCTACATATTCATCTACATATTCATCTACATATTCATCTACATATTCATCTACATATTCATCTACATATTCATCTACATATTCATCTACATATTCATGAATATGTAGATGTACATATTTATGTACATATTTATGTACATATTTATGTACATATTTATGTACATATTTATGTACATATTTATGTACATATTTATGTACATATTTATGTACATATTTATGTACATATTTATGTACATATTTATGTACATATTTATGTACATATTTATGTACATATTTATGTACATATTTATGTACATATTTATGTACATATTTATGTACATATTTATGTACATATTTATGTACATATTTATGTACATATTTATGTACATATTTATGTACATATTTATGTACATATTTATGTACATATGTCTGTATATGATCTGAACTATCCGTTGTTATTTTTCTTAGTTAATTTAATTGTGTATTTTCCTCAGAAGGCGACGATGAACTGCATGTCGGAATGGCTTCATTTGCCCCAACTCTGGGAAGAGAAAATCTACGGCGCAATCAAGGAAGAGGCCAGCGAAGGTGTCACCGAAGAGACGTGTGTGGAAATTAAGGAAGAAAGCCTTGATTACGCAGATGAGGCGAGGGATGAAGTGAGCGAGGCAACAACAGAGCATGGATTTCCCTTCTATAAAGATCTCAAACAGGAAGATTTTGAAAGAGACTCAAGTAATGTGATTGAAGATTCCAATGACGCATTGCCAGCAGCTGCATTTTTGGCTGAGGATTTTGGGCCCAATTGGTTATCAGATGAGGATCCGGCGGCGCACAGGGAAGACAATGAAGAGCTTAGAAATTATGATAAGAGAAGGCAAAGTTTTGTTTGTGGTAAGAAATTCCTTTGTTTTGGCTATCTCACCAAGCACTTGAGAGTACATACACAGGAGAGGACGTATAACTGTGAGGTTTGCAAAAAGAATTTTCCCCATAAACGTAATCTAGTAAAGCATATGAGAGTGCATACAAAGGAGAAGCCATATATCTGTAAGGTTTGTAAAAAGGCTTTCTCACAGAAACAACATCTAGTAACGCACATGAGAATACATACAAAAGAAAAGCCATATAGCTGTGAAGTTTGCGAAAAGGCTTTTGCACGGAAACAAAATCTAGTAACACACATGAGAATACATATTAAGGATAAGCTATATAGGTGTGAAGTTTGCAAAAAGTCCTTCTCACAGAAACAGGATCTAGTAAGGCACATGAGAGTACATACAAAGGAGAAGCCATATAGCTGTGAAGTTTGCGAAAAGGCTTTTTCACGGAAAGAAAATCTAGTAAGGCACATGAGAGCACATACAAAGGAGAAGCCATATAATTGTGAAGTTTGTGAAAAGGCTTTTTCACAGAAACCAAATCTAGTTAGGCACATGAGAGTACATGTGTACATATAATTGTGAAGTACATATAATTGTGAGTACATATAATTGTGAATGTAAATAAGAGTACATATAATTGTGAAGTTTGTGAAAAGGCTTTTTCACAGAAACCAAATCTAGTTAGGCACATGAGAGCACATACAATGGAGAAGCCATAAAGCTGTGAAATTTGCGAAAAGGCTTGTTCACGGAAAGATGTTTTAGTTAGTCACATGAGTGTACATGCAAGGCAAGCCTTTAACTTGTGATGTAGACAGCAATGGATTCACTCAGAAAGGAAGTGACTTGTGGCTTAAGCAGCACATTCATTGCCATTGTTAATAAACAGTTATCCAAATAGGTTATGTTTTTCCCCCTTAGTGATAATGCTTTAAACTTGATATCAGAATGTTGCCTCTACATGAGATTTGTGAAGAACCTCTTTACCGGAGAAAGCATCGCGCTGTTTGGCAAATTGGTAGGAAACTGGTGAGAGACATAAGGCAAGCAACATTTTTTACATTGCACTTTTTAAGAAAAAAAATGTGAAAAAGGAAGTTTAATATTTCTTTAAAACCTCATATGCAACTTATTATAGAACACCATAATACATGCGTTTGAACATGATTTGATTATTTGTACAATAGAATAATTCTGATACCATACACGAGATTTCTCTTCCCTTCACTAAATATGTTCTGCCACATAGCCAGTGTTTGCTGATCAGTAAAACTTCCTTCTGAATTTCTAATTGAATTCCTCAAAACCTCTAAACTGAATGTTAGGTTATGTTAATTCTTATGTCAAATCTATAGCACTTCAATGCAGAAAAGTAAAACTTTAATCCACGGGGTAACTGGGACTTCCAGAGTATTGGATATAAACTTAAAAATAAATACAGTACCAAATATAACTTCTGTCCCACTATAGTATGGCATTTCAGAGAACCAAAAAATAAATTTTATAGATCATTTGGCTCAAAATTTCCCATATTAAATGATAAAACAATTTCATTTACTAGAAAACACAACATAGTACCAAAATATATTTACAAGTGGATAAAATAGCATCCATATACATATAAGATATAAACGCAACAGCAATGCACCCCACAAAGTATACAAGCAGAATTATATGCCATCAAAGAAGCACTAAACTACATACATTCCAACAAGATACAGAAAATTACAAACCAATAAACTATATAAAGAAATAACATGAGAGACATAAGCATAAAATAAATTCAATAACAAAAAACACAATGAATTCCATCGCATAAAAACATAAAAAAATTATATAGCAGATGGAATAAAAGATCGTATAATAATAATCATGATAACAATAAAAATAATAATGTAAATAATAACTGATAATAATGATAATAATAATAATGTAAATAGTAATAATAATAATATAAATAATAATAGTAATAATAATGTAAATAATAACAATGATAATAATAACAATGATCATAATAATAATAATAATAATAATAATGATAATAATAGTAAAAATAATGTAAATAATAACAATGATAATAATAGTAATAATGCTAATAATAATAATAGAAATAATAATGATAATGATAATAATAATGTAAATAAAAATAATGTAAATAAAATAATATAAATAATAATAATAATAATAACAATAATAATAATGTAAATAATAATAGTAATAATTATGTAAATAATAACAATGATAATCATAATTATAATGTTAATAATAACAATAATAATAATAATAATGAAAATGATGATTACAATGTAAATAAAAATAATGTAAATAAAAATATTGTAAATAATGATAATGTAAATAATAATAATGTAAACAATAATAATGTAAATAATAATAATGTAAATAATAATAATGTAAATAATAATAATGTAAATAATAATAATGTAAATAATAATAATGTAAATAATAATAATGTAAATAATAATAATGTGAATAATAATAATGTGAATAATAACAATGATGATAATAATAATGTAAATAATAATAATGTAATAATAATGTAAATAATAATAATGTAAATAATAACAATGATGATAATAATAACAATAAAAATAATAATAATAATAATAATAATAATAATAATAATAATAATAATAACAATAATAATAATAATAATAATAAACGGTTGACCATCTTATCTCTGGTTGTTCTATATTAGCCCCAAGTGAGTATGTTCGGAGACACGATAGAGTGGGTCAATACCTTCATTGGGGTATTTGTAACCACTATGGAATAGAGACTACTAGCAATTGGTTTCAACACGAACCGAAAATAGTAACCAATGGAAAGAATGTTACCATCTTGTGGGGTTTTTCTGTAGAAACGGACAGAACCATACAGGCAAACAGACCGGACATCATTGTGAAGGACCACTCTTTGAAAACATGTCTATTAATTGATATGAGCGTACCCTAAGATAAAAACATTTCAGTGAAAGAATTCGAAAAGCTCAGTGAATATAAAGATTTAGAAATAGAAATTGGAAAGATGTGGAACATGAAAGCATGTACTGTTCCTGTTATTGTTGGAGCACTAGGAATGATAAAGAAGGGTACCAAAAAGCACCTAGACAAAATACCTGGTAAACAGTCTCTCCAAGAAATCCAAAAAATCGTCCTTACAAGTACAGCCCATATTTTACGAAAGACTCTATCAACATGATTTTTTTTTTAATTATTTATTTATTTATTTTTTTATTTTATTATATATATATATTTTTTTTTGTATTTATGTTCGTTTAAAGCTCTTGGAATCCTTTGCTAGCCTTAGATCACTGGGGTGACCCGGTTAGCAATTGTAATCAAAGCAAATCAATATAAAACAGTGAATAATAATAATAATGATGATAATAATAATGATAATAATAAGGATAACAATAATGATAAAAATAAGGATAATAATGATAATAATATTAGTAATAATAATAATAATAATGATAATAATAATAATAATGATGATAATAATAATAATGATGACAATAATAATAGTGATGATAATGATAATGATGATAATGATAATAATAATAATGATAATAATAAT
>NW_028234436.1:24611977-24614477 GCF_977035675.1 Penaeus japonicus
GTAAAATATCCTTACCCGGGCGGGAAATTAAAAAAGTATTGACGCGTTGGCACCCCTTTAACGAGGGGTTTTTCAGAAAGTCCCTGCTCCTTGGGTAGATGACCGGGCTTTAAGAGGGCTATTAAAGACAGAAATTTAAAGCCCACCCCTAGTCTCCAAAAAATAACAGAAATGACGCCGCCCCAAAGGGGAGATTTTTAAAATAAAAAAAAAAAAAAAGTTTTTAAAAAGTTTTTACCCAAGTGGCAAAAACAAATTAAATTTTAGAAAAGATAAAGAATATCAAAAAAAATTGGGTAAAAAACATAAAAAATTATTAAGTCAATCTTTTCCTGGGAAAAAACCACCACACTGATTAAATTTGTACAAGGGTTTTTCAAAAGACCGGGGGGATCTTAACACTTCTTTTTAAAAAAAAGGTAAACCCAACTTATGAACAAACCCCAAACAGGGCTAAAAATTACAGCAATATAAATCAAGCTATGCCTCCAAAACTAATATTTCAGACCAAAACCAATTTTTTTGGGAGACTTTTTTCCTAGTAAAAAAAACACCTTTCCCCGAAAAAAAATGCTTTAGTAAACAGACGGGGATTGCTTTGCGCTTTTATTTAAAGGGTAGGGGGACCAGCAAAAGCCATTTTTCTTGGGGGTCATAATTAACCCCTTCCCTGGTCCTGGTGTTTTTTTTTCCTCCCTTTTTGGGAAAAATGGGAATTAATTTAACCCCCAATTTTCCAAAACAGGGGGTATAGCGACGTTAATAAAATTTCCGCCTTTACAATTCTCTTGGGATTAAACCCAAAAATTTTGGAGAAAAAAACGTAGCAAATCAACCCCAAAGAAAAATTTCCTGGAGGCCCAAAAAATTAATTTAAAAACCAAACCCTGGTTTTGTGGTTATTCCACTGAAACCCCGCGTTTTTTTTGCCGATTAAAATATAAAAAAATTTTGGGTAATATAGCCAAAATCCCGGGTTTTTTTTCCTCACATTTGTGATCTTTCAAAGCTTTTTTTACGGTTTTAAAAACACCCAAAAATTTTTCTTCACAAACCCCAAAACCCCAAAAAATTGAAATTTTTTTGGTTTTGTTTTGTAAAAGGGGGTAATAAACTCAAACTGTTAAAATTTAAAGAAACCTTCCTCCGAAAAACCAAAAGTTTTGGTTTCCAAAAAGGGTTCCCCTTAGGCCCCCCCCTAATTAAAAAGTTTTCATAATGACAAAACAACCAATTTCTCAAATGCCTGCCTTTTGGGGTCCCCCGATTTATTCCCCCGTTTCTTTCCCTAGTGAAATCAGTAAATACCCAATAATTAAAAAGAAAAAAAAAAAACCAACTTTCCCAACCTTTAAAAATTTTTTGAAAAAATGGTTCTTAAATTTTAAAACCCCATAAAACTCAATGTATATTTTTAAAAGGTTAAATCGGGCAAAAACATTTTCCAAAAACCCCCCCCTCGACCCCAAACCCCAAAGAATTTGGGAAGGGGGGCCCCCCTATAAAAACCAAACCCTTTGGGGAAAAATTTGGGGGGTACCTTGGGGCAGATAATGACATTTGAAACCCCACGTTGGATAACATGCACAGGGGAAAGGTTAAGGGGTTTCATTAATATTTTTAAAACCCAAAAAATCAAAATCTACGGATTCCCCAAGGGAAACATGGTCGGGGCAAAACCCCTAGCTCTGCCCGCATAATAAAAATACTGTTTTAAATTTAATTAAATTTTTTTTTAAAAATATTTATATAATATATATATAAAATATATTATATTTATATAAGGATTATTTAAAAATATAAATAAGAATAAATTAATATAAAATAAAATTTATATATATATATATAATATATATATAAAAATATATATATTTTTTTAATTTTGTTTTTGTGGTGTGTGGTGTTTTTGGGTGTGTGTGGTGTTTTGGGGTTGGGGGGTTTTTTTTTTTATTTTTAAAAATATATATTATATATATATATTAAAATATATTTTAAAATAATTTAATATATATATATAATGTTTTTATAAATAATTTAATTTTTATATAATATATATATATTATTTATAAATATATATATTATATATATATAAAATATATAAAATTTTATATATTTTTTTTTTTTTTTTATAAAAATAATATTTTATAATTATATATATAAAATTTTTTTAATTTTTTTATAAATTAAAAAATTATATATATATATATATATAATAAAATTTATTTATTTATTAAATTTTAATATATATAAATATAAATTTTATTTTTTTTATAATATATTTTTATATTAATATATTTAAAAATTTTTTTATATATATATAATATAATATTATATATATTTAAAATATATAATATAAATATATATATTTTATATATTATTTATATATTTTTAAAATTTTTATATATATAAAAGATATATTTAGTATATATAAAAATATATATATATTTTATAAATTTTTATATTTTATTTTTATATTTTAAAATTTTTTATTAAAATTTAT
>NW_028234436.1:24619477-24621977 GCF_977035675.1 Penaeus japonicus
CTATTATTTATTTATTCTAGTTATATATCTATCTTTAGAGTGCTTTATATTATATATTTTTAGATTTTTATATTTATATTTATAGATGTATGTTATATTATAAAAATTTTTATTTAAATTTGTATTTATACAAATATCGTATATATATGTTATTTATATATTATAATTAGATATTTTTAGATATATTTATTAGTATATATTTTATTAGTTTATTTATATATTTTTATATTTTATATATTGTATATATATATTATTTTATATATATATATTTAGCTATATATACATATATATAGATATATATATATATTTTTTTATATATTATAATATATAACATATATATATAATATTATATATTAGATATATATATATTATTTATATATATATATAAATATATAGGAAATATATGTTTTTATATTTAAATATAAAAAAAAAATAAAAAATAAAAAAAAAAAAAAAAAAAGATATATAATATATTTTATATATAGCAATTAATTTATGTATTTGTTCATTTTATTATTCATTTTCAAAAATATATATTAATAAAATGTTATATCATTATAAATATATAATATATATATATTATATATATAAATTATATTTATATTTATATATTTACATCTATATATATATATATTTATATCTATTTAAATGTAGTATTAAATCTATTTATATATGTTATATATATATATATATATATATATATATTTATCAATTTATTTATATTATAGATATATATATAGTATAAATATATAGATTATATATATATATATATTTGTATATTTATTTATATATTTATATTTATATTTATTTTTTTATATATATATATTATGTATATATTATATATATATAGATATATTTATTTATTTTATTTATTTTATTATATATATACATGAATTTATTTATATATAAATATTATATTATATATATAATTATATATATTTAATATATATATATATATACACATATATATATATATATATACATATACTTTTTATTTGGATTATATACATATATATTTATATATAATATATATATTTTTATTTATATATATATATATTATATATATATATATATATTCTATCTATCTATTCTTAAGTAAATATATACCTATAAAAATATATATACATTAAATCTTATTATGAATAGATATATTTATAGATATATATATATTTTATATATATATAGTTATATATATATATTATATATATGTTTATTATATATATACATAATATATATATATATATATATATATTTTATAATATATATATATATCAGTATATAAATATATACTATTACATTTATTATGATATATAATTATAATATATATTTTTCTATTATTTTATCTATTTTTATCTACTATTTCTATATCTTTATTATATATATATATTTATATCTATATTTATATAATATATAAATATATATACATAAATATGTTAGATGTACAAATTGTATATATAGTATATATATTAATATTTCATATTATATTTTATTATATATATATATATATAATATACATTCTTATTATGAATATAGAATATATAATATATATATATTTTTATTATTTATCTGTCTAATTATTATCTATCTATCTATTTCTTTATATATATATATATTAAATATATATATATATTTATGATATATATAAATATATATTTAAATATGTATTTATACAAATATGTTTATATAGGTATATATATTATACATATATATTTAGATATTTACTATATTTATATATATTATATATATTATATGTATTATTATATATATATATATATATTATGTATATATATATATATATGCATTATATACATTTTTATATATATTTATTTATATTATATATATATATATAACATATTAATATTTATATATATATATATATATATAAATATATATATACATATATATATATATTTTATTTTTATTTATATATATATATACATCTTTATACATATATATATATATATATATATATATATATATATATATATATACATATATATGCATCCTCATGCAACTATAGAATCTTTTTAGTACATAGAACACGTCTTTTGAGAAATGTTATTGAAAAATAAACCATTTTTTATCTTATGTGATTTAAATGATGATTTGACTAATCTAATGTAAATTAGCTAAGATAAAACAATAGAACAAAATTAATAGATAGACCTACACGTATTACAGAAAACACTAAACTTATTAGATACATGTAATAAAAAATACAGGTCAGACATTATCCATCATACGTATGTCATCCCGGTGTCATATGCTGACCTGAATTCCACATCACATTAAATAAAAAGAAACCAAAGCGACACCGATAACAAAAACATTTCGTGACCTTAAAAATTTATAATTTCAATTTTAATCGAACTATCAGATCTAAAAAAGAGACGATGCTCTTAATAATGGTCAACAGATGATGTAGACAAAAAGGTAACTATCCTAACGGAAGTGATTAAAAGCAGTATTGACGCGTTGGGCACCTCTTTGTACGAGAGTC
>NW_028234436.1:24641977-24644477 GCF_977035675.1 Penaeus japonicus
AACAAGATATAGGAAGTATTTACCTGAATTCATGTTATTTGCTGACAATACTTATGCAGTAGCAGACCGGATTCATCGAGGGATGAACTATGTGCAAAATATGTGTCTGCTGTGATAAATGATGAGTATGCAAAAAGTTGTAAGTTAAGGTGTAATTCTTCCATTTACTAACTGAGTCTAGTCCTTCGGGGAGTGAAGGCATGGCATATGAGCCAAGGTCAGTAGCAAATTAGAAAGAACAATGTAAATGTGTATGATGCATGTAAAAATAATAGCCAAATTACCAACTATATCTAATCCTTTAAATAGGCGTGACCAGAAGTCAAGATTTGGGGCAGAGTGGGTAAAAGAAAAAATATTATGAATATGTTTATGAACAGGAAAAAAAAAAAAAAAAAAAAAAATATATATATATATATATATAAATCCAATTATCAACTGAATCCAGTCCTTCAATTAATTAGAAGGCACGATATGAGTCAGATTGGATGAGACTGGAAAAAATAAATGTTAATGAGAGCTGAAAGAAAAATAATATTATAACATTGACCTGGCGGTCGTTCCGTTGCGGAATAGGAGATTTACCTTGATTGACCATGCCAGTGGTCGGTAAGATCATGCGCCAAATTGAACTCGTCCCGTGGGGAAACGCTGTCTTAGCTCGAGATCAAAGACAAATATGATGAGTTATTAGACTATGCTAAGATATTTCAATTGCGTGGCCGAACTCGTCCTTCTGAAATAAGGTGCGGCGTAATAGCCACGATCGAGGCAACTGAAAGAAATACGATTAATATGTGCATAGCTAATAAAAAAAAATGCGGAGTTAGCAAGCCTGGAACATCTGATAAGTGATAAGCGCGCTCTCTGTGTTTGAGAGAAATAATTGTGACGTCAGGTAATTCGTGGTTTATTCAATTTTGGTACCATAGATAGGCTGAATTAGGGTGTGAGATGCATATGCAATGGATGTCATGCAATGAAGGCCCAATAAGTGAGTTACAGTAGCTGGAGAAAGGCAAAATTAAGCTGAAAAGCTATAAAATATGAAATGATAAATAAACCTTTTCCTGACTGTCCTAATGAACATTGCGTTCAGTAATATAATGATAAGATATTTGGCGTTCTGATTGACCCATGAAATCTTTCGAAAGGTCGGAAACTCGGAGAGGTCCAAAATGATGATAACATATATGTTTAATGTTGTCGAAGTCGACAATTGCTTAAAATTAAAGATAATGACAATCATATCATGTGATGATCAAAGTAACTTGCAATTAAACAATGAAATATAGAAGTAACAATAATCAGTAATGCAATGAAAAATGCAAAGATAGTCAAATATGACTATACAATGAAATAGGAATAAAGCTAAGAAACGATCATGCATCTGTCAACATTTCCAGCTAAATGTGATGATGAATCATAAAACGAAGTGATAAAACATGTTAAGATATGAAATAATTGCCATAGAGATTGTAATGAATTAACAATCAAGTCCACAAGTCATAAAAGTGAACAAAATTATTAAAACATATACTGTCGAATGTTGAGAAATATATAATTTCACAAAGACAGTTTAAATTGTAAATCCAATTATCGGATTACAAGATGACCGTACAGTGAGGTCGGTTAGAGACCGTTGATCGAATCTCAAATGACAAACGATGTCAAGTTATAGAAATATGGAAATATATAAAGTCATGCAATAAGAGATATACAAACGTATATGCAGACAATAAGATAAATGAAAATGTAGAGAAAATCATAGTTAAGATATATATAAATCTTAATTGTCGTAAACGATTTTCTTACGAATTCACACGGTCAGTAATGACATAAGATAAGGTCACATGCAGAAAAACGGTTAAAAAGCGACAGAAAGGTCACATGTGAAACTATCACCCAAGATAACATGGACATGAAATTGGCCGCAAGGGATGGAGCGGTCGTGAGAAATGTAACACATTGTCAAAAGTCTTATGTTCAGATTGACCATACAGACGGGTCATGGGTCAAGTGAGGTCAGGTCATGACCTAGTCATATGCAAAATACATTTAATTTGATGTATATTAATGCAAAAAGAAAAGAAATTATATCAATTTCTCATGATAAAAGAGCAATTGTATTAAATGCTAACGCAAAGTGAATTACATTTATACGAATTCATAGTATAAACCATATTCAAGAAAGAAAAAAAAAGTAAATTCAGAAGAAAAATAATCACACAAGATCAAACAACGAATCTGAAACATGTAATTACCGAATATATTTTTGTTCGAAGAAGTCGACTTGTTAAATTTCGCATAGGAACGAAAACTTAAGAAAATCACACAGACAGAAATTCTTCATAAGAAATTTCGAAGTTATTGCTATAAACATTACGATATGTTTTTACCGTTATTTACTTAACTAACGTATCGAAAAACAAACCACCGTACAGAAAACAAATCATACTTGTAAGTAGAAAAATGTAATCGTAATTTCGCACAAGATAAC
>NW_028234436.1:24649477-24656977 GCF_977035675.1 Penaeus japonicus
AATAGGGAAGAGATATGAAATGTTATATAGTGGTAATGATAATGACAAAGGTGAAAATGACCATGATAGTAGTGATAACGATTATGCCAGTAATTCTGATGGTAATGATAATAAAGATGATAATACTATCAGTTCCTTTGATGATAAAGATTATATTAATAACAATAATAGTAATGATTATGATAGTATCAAGGATGATGATAATAATGATGATGTGATGATATTGATAATAATGATGATGATATGTGTCTGGTTGTAAGAATATGTCTCGCGGGTGACTCAACTTGTTAATGGGTATAACCATGTATAGTTGAAGAAAAATAACGAACATTTTTCCAATCGTTGTTTCCACAATAACAAGCGGATGGAGTACTAAAAATACAAAATGCATCATAAGTTTCATTTTAGTGTAAGAATTTTCGTTAAAAAACGAATTTTCACCAAACCCTAAAGAAAGAAGGATTTATACATATATCATAAACAAATCTCACAAGCTTTCTTATAAATGTCGTATAGGATCACAATTACAGGGGGGGGGGATCAATAAAACCTTTTTAAAACTTGTGTCGCATTAAAATATAACGTAAATATAAAGGAAAGTCTTAAGCAAAAAGCATTGCTGCTTTTTCTTCAGTCTTAGCCATAAAGCGTGAAAACAGGTTGCAAGCTTTAGTAAGCGTTAATGTCTTCCACGACTAGGGGAAACAAGTGCTAGAGATTTGACATAAGAAATAACATAACCTAACATTAACTTTAGAGGTTTGAGGATTTTAATTGGAAATTCAGAAGGAAGTTTTACTGAACAGCAAACACAATCAACGTGGCAGAACATATTTAGTGCTTGTATGTTTAGCTATAAGTGAAGAATGAGAAGTCTCGTCTATGATATCAGAATTATTCTATTATACAAATCATCAAATCATGTTCTAATTCATGTATTATGGTGTTCTATAATAAGGTGCATATGAGTTTTGAAAGAAATATTAAGCTTCCTTTTTATATTTTTCTTAAAAAGTGCAATGTCAAAAATGTTGATTGCCTCATCCCTCTCACCAGCTCCCTACCAATTTGCCCTACAGTGCGATGCCTTCTCTGGTAAAGAGGTTCTTCACAAATCTCTTGTAGAGACAATATCCTGATATCAAGTTTTAAGCATTATCATCAAGGGAAAGAAACATAACCTATTTGGATAACTGTTTATTCACAATGGCAATGAATGTGCTGCTTAAGCCACAAGTCACTTCCTGTTTGAGTGAATCCATTGCTGTCTACATCACAAACAAAAGGTTTGTCTTGCATGTACTCTCATGTGTCTATTTAGGTTTTGTTTCCAAGAAAAATCCCTTTTGCAAACATCACACCTATATGGCTTCTCCTTAGTATGTATTCTCATGTGCAATACTAGACTATGTTCCCGTGAAAAAGCCCGTTCGCAAACTTCACAGCTGTATGGTTTCTCATTTGTATGTACTCTCATATGTAATACTAAACTATGTTTATGTGAGAAGGCCTTTTCGCATATCTCACAGCTATATGGCTTCTCCTTTGTATGTACTCTCATATGAGCTACTAGATTAGCTTTAAGAGAGAAGGCCTTTTTGCAAACCTCACAGCTATACGGCTTCTCCTTTGTGTGTACTCTTATGTGATTTACTAGATTAGATTTGGTAGAGAAAGTCTGTTCGCAAACCTCACAGCTATACAGCTTATCCTTTGTATGTACTCTCATATGCTTTGTGAGGAAGATCTTATAAAGGTATTTCTTGCCACAAACTTCACAAACAATACATTTCCTTTTCTTATCATAATTTCTTAGCTCCTCATGGCCTTCCCTGTGCGCCGCCCGATCCTCATCTGATGACCCCTTGGGCTCAAAATCCTCAGCCACGAATGTAGCAGTTGGTAATGCGTCATCGGAATCTTCAATCTCATTACTTGAGTCTCTTTCAAAATATTCCTGTTTGAGATTTTTATAGTAGGGATATCCATGCTCTATTGTTGCCTCACTCACTTCATCCCTCGCCTCATCTGGGTAATCAAGGCTTTCTTCCTTAATTTCCACACACGTCTCTTCGGTGACACCTTCGCTGGCCTCTTCCTTGATTGCGACCCCTGCGCCGTAGATTTCCTCGTCCCTGAGTGGGACCAAAGGCAGCCAGTCCGACAAGAAGTTCATCGTCGTCTTCTGAAGATAATATACAATAAAAAATAATAGTATTAATAAGATTGATAATATTACTCCAGGAAATTATTAGTAACACTTTATCTTTAATGCTAAGTATTGATGCTAAACATTTCTGCTAAAAATAATGTTAACAACAAAAATCAGAGATAATACTTATTTAAACCCATGTGGTTGTATGTGTGGGTGTTCCAACACCCTTATAGCCACGAAGTAAAATGCATACAAATACAACGTTCAAATATATGCACAGACACTTACATGCACAAACTTATGTGCACATGTATATCCATATATATATATATATATATATATATATATATATATATATATATATATATATATATATATTATATATGTATGTATATATATATATATATACACATATACACATATATATATATATATATGTATATATATATATATATATATATATATATATATATATATATATATATATATATAACATACATTTAAAACACATAAATATGTGCATATTCATACATACAGAGACATATGCAGGCAGACAGACAGACATATAAGCAGACAGACACATATGCATTCAGACAGACATATATGTATACAGGCAGACATATGTGCAGACAGACAGAGAGACACATATACAGACAGGCAGATAGACACATATGCAGACAGACATATAGACACATATGCAGACTGATAGACAGACATATATGTAGACAGGCAGACACATATGTAAACAGACAGACACATATGTAAACAGAAAGACACATATGTAGACAGACAGACACATATGTAGACAGACACTTATGCAGACAGACAGACAGACACTTATGCAGACAGACAAACAGACACATATGCAGACCGACAGAGAGACACATATGCAGACAGACAGACACATATGCAAGCAGACAGACACATATGAAGACAGACTGACACATATGCAGATAGACAGACAGGCACATATGTAGACAGACAGACATACACATATGCAGACAGACAGACACATGCAGACAGACAGACAAACACATATACAGACAGCAGACAGACACATATGCAGACAGACAGACAGACACATATGCAGACAGATATGCAGACAGACAGACATATATGCAAACAGACAGGCACATATGCAGACAGACAGACACATATGCAGACAGACAGACACATATGCAGACAGACTGACACATATGCAGAGAGACAGACATATATGCAGACAGACAGACACACACATATGCAGACAGACAGACAGACAGACACATATGCATACATACAGACACATATGCAGACAGACACATATGCAGACAGACAGACACATGCAGACACACAGATGTACATACACACACACAGATATACAGATATAGAGACACATATGTAGACACACAGACACATATGTAGACACACAAACATATATGGAGACACACAGACACATATGCAAACAGACAGACACATATGCAGACACACAGACACATATGTAGACACACAAACACATATGCAGACACATATGCAAATAGACAGACACATATGCAGACAGACAGCCACATATGCAGTCAGACAGACATATATGTAGACAGACAGACACACATGCAGACAGACAGACACATATACAGACAGACACATATACAGACAGACAGACCCATATGCAGACATACAGACACATATGCAGACAGACAGCCACATATGCAGACAGACAGACACATATGTAGACAGACAGACACATATGCAGACACATAGACACATATGAAGACAGACACATATACAGACAGACAGACACATATGCAGACAGACAGACAGACACATATGCAGATAGACAGACACACCGACACATATGCAGACAGACACATATACAGACAGACAGACACATATGCAGACAGACAGAGAGACACATATGCAGACAGACAGACACATATGCAGACAGACAGAGAGACACATATGCAGACAGACAGAGAGACACATATGCAGACAGACAGACAGACACATATGGAGACAGACAGAGAGACACATATGCAGACAGACAGACACATATGCAGACAGACAGAGAGACACATATGCAGACAGACAGAGAGACACATATGCAGACAGACAGACAGACACATATGGAGACAGACAGAGAGACACATATGTAGACAGACAGACAGACAGACAAACATACAGACAGACAGACATATGGAGACAGACAGACAGACACATATGGAGACAGACAGACAGACACATATGCAGACAGACAGACAGACACATATGGAGACAGACAGACAGACACATATGGAGACAGACAGACAGACACATATGCAGACAGACAGAGAGACACATATGCAGACAGATAGACAGACACATATGCAGATAGACAGACAGACAAATATGGAGACAGACAGAGAGACACATATGTAGACAGACAGACAGACACATATGCAGACAGACAGACACATATGCAGATAGACAGACAGACACATAAGCAGACAGACAGACACATATGTAGACACAGAAACATATATGCAGACACACAGATACATATGCAAACAGACAGACACATATGTAGACAGACAGACACATATGCAGACAGACAGACACATATGCAGACAGACAGACACATATGCAGACAGACAGACACATATACAGACAGACACATATACAGACAGACAGACACATATGCAGACATACTGACGCATATGCAGACATACTGACGCATATGCAGACAGACACACAGACACATGTGCAGACAGACAGAGACATATACATATGCTGACAGATAGACAGATACATCCAGATACATATTCACACATGCAGATATGTACTCATACATGTAGACACATACTCATACATCCAGATACATAACTTTACAGATATATCCATGCTTTGTTGTTAAATTCCATACCTGATTTCAACACGGTCGACGAGGTGATTAGAAGAGATTTCCTTCGCTCTCCACACAGCTGATCTTCCACCACCCGAGTGCTGCCTTTCCTTTGGCGTCAACGCAGGAGGCTTTTCGCTCACCGAAGCCGTGGCTGGACTGGAGGTGAGAGGCGCAGGCTGAGCAAGGGAACTAATGATAATAATATTGATAATGATGATAATAATGATAATGATGATGATAACATGGTAATGACGATAATGATAATAGTGATAATGATGATAATAATGATAATGATGATGATAATGATGATAATAATGATAATGATGATAATAATGATAATGATGATGATAATTATGATAATGATGATGAAAACAATAACGATGATGATAATAATAACGATGATGATAATGATGATGATAATAATAACGATGATGATAATGATGATGATAATAATAACGATGATGATAATAATAACGATGATGATAATAATAACGATGATTATAATAATGATGATGATAATAATGATGGTAATAGTGATAATGATGATCATAATGATGATGATCATAATGATGATGGTATTAGTGATAACGATGATAATGATAATGATGATGATAACAATGATAATGATAATAGTGATAATGATGATAATAGTGATAACGATGATAATAATGATAATGATGATAATAATGATAATGATGATGATAATGATAATGATGATAATAATGATAGCGATAATGATAATAATGATGATAATAGTGATAATGATTATAGTAATGATAATGATAATAATGATAATAATGATGATGACGATAACAATGCTAATGATGATTATGATAATAATGATAATAACATTGATAATTATTATACTAATGATAAGCATAATGATAATGATAATTATATAAATAATAATAATAGCAATGAGAGTAATGATGGTATAATAATATACGAATATTATGATATGATAATATAAGAATTTCATGATATGATTATATAAGACTTTCATGATATGATAATATAAGACTTTCATGATATGATAATATAAGAATATGATGATACAATAATGTAAGAATATGATGATATAATGACATAAGAATATGATGATATAATGACATAAGAATATGATGATATAATGACATAATACCATAGGTCCTAATGCTAATCCTAGAGGCAATACCAATGAGGAAAATGGAAACGGAAGAGGCTCTGTCAGCCACGGCGCGACGGCAGAGGTCATGCACTGAGAGGCAGAGGTCATGCACTGAGAGGCAGAGGTCATGCCACAAGATGCGAGTCTCGCCCTTGGAGTTCCTAGTGAGAGAACGAAGCTTCCGCTGCGTAGATACAGCCGAGGCGCGGCGCGTCTGTTGACTCAGCCGCCGAGCCTCGTGTGGACACGCGCCTCTCGCCCGATGTTCATCTGTCTCAAGGTTTGCCTTTTTGATGTTTTCATTTTCCGTCCGATTTTTGTGAGTTCATGTTTTTACGCTCCATTTGATTCACTTTTATATTTCGCTTTTAATGTTCTTTTCGTTTTTTACTGTTTCATAGTTTTATAGTTGTTTTAATTATTTAATTAATCGTTTTTTTGTTTGTCCTGGGAGCCCACACACCCACCTGTATATTTAAACATATGCATATAATATGTAGATAAGTAGATAAGATAGATATTTATTCATTCATTTATATATATATATATATATATATATATATATATATATATATATATTTATTTATTTATTTATATATATACATATATATTTATTTATGTGTGTGTGCGTATGTGTGTGTGCATGCATGCATGCATGCGTCCGTGTGTGTCTATGTATATGTGTATATGTGTATGTGTATATATGTATTTTATTTATTTATTTATTTATTAATTGTCTGTAAAACCTCGCTACCACTGATTTGCTAAGAGTAAATAGGTAAAATTCCATGACGTCTCATAAGGCATCTGGTTAGACAATTCTTTTAGCGGGTCGTTCATTTATATATATATATATATTATATGTATATATATATATATATATATATATATATATATATATATATATACATATATATATACATATATATATATATATATATATATATATATATATATATATATATATATATATATTTGTATTTATTTATATAACTATATATGTGTGTATGTGTGTGTGTGTGTATGTGTTTATATATACACATATATATAATGATAATAGTAATAACAATGATTATGTTAATAAATATTTGTTAAGAAACATGTAACTGATAAAATTCAATATTGAAATAGAGCTTTAGATATTTTCTTTGTTTTCATAATAAAGGCAACCTCAGTGTAATGTTTGTGACAAGTTATACCATAATCCAGAAGAGGCTAGCAAGTGCTGGATGAGCCATATGTCAGTAGTTTATCCAGTGGCTGAAATTGTAAGGAGCCCAGAGCCAAGGCCATCCTTGGCACCTGATGTCATTATTGAAAGTCCAGAACAACCAAGCA
>NW_028234436.1:24661977-24686977 GCF_977035675.1 Penaeus japonicus
TGATATCTATAAAAGTAATGATGAGGTTAATCATGATTATCATTAAAGGATAATGATGATCTCAAAAAAGAGACAGTGATTCTTATTACCGCGATCATTATTTCCATTGTCATTATAAAATTTATCATCTTTATCATTAATATTATAATCATTATTATTATCATTACCATAAATATTGTAATCATTAGTAATATCATTACCATGAATATCATAATCATTAGTATAATCATTACCATTAATATTTCAATCATTAGTACTTTCATTAGCACCACGATTATTAATACCATTAACATTGTCATAACCATTATTATTACCATTATCATTGCCATTACCATTATCTTGTAATTATCACCATCATCTTTTTTATCATTACCATTATCATCATTATTACCATTTTGTATCAACAATAAACCCATTGTCTTTATTACCATTATCATTATTATTGATATTATTTCTATTATTATCATTATTTTTATTGTTATTATTGATATTATTATCATTATTATTCTCATCATTATTATCATTATTGTTATTATTATCATTATTATTATCATTACTGTTATCATTATCATTATTATGATTATCATTATTGTTATTATTATCATTATTGTTATTATTATCATTATTGTTATTATTATCATTATTATTATCATTACAAATGTCTTTATTACCATTACAATTATTATTATTTTTATTAACATTGTCTTTATTACCCTTGTCATTGTCAGTGCAATTATTGCTATTATCATTGATACAGTCTTTGATATCAACATTACCATTATGATTTTTATGACCATCACCATTATTGTCGTTTTTCCTATATATTGTTTTTGTCATTGTTTAAAATAATTACTAATTATGGTATCGTTATCATTACTATTATTATTATCGCTATTATTACCATCTATATCATGATTACTTTTATCATTGTCAATTTTATTATCATTAGAAATATACGTAGGACATCCACAGTCGCATTTTCCTTCATCTGTAACAAACAAGCGATTGCCCCTCCTAGTCCCCCAAGACCTGGGGGAAGCCTGGGGTTCCCTTGCTCTGCCAACGCCCATCCCGTCCAGTCGAGCCATGGCTTCGGTGAGCGAAGAGCCTCCTACGTTGACGCCGAAGGAAAGGCAGCACTCGGGTGGTGGAAGGTCAGCTGTGTGGAGAGCGAAGGAAATATCTTCCAATCACCTCGTCGACCGTGTTGAAATCAGGTATGGCATTTAACAACAAAGCGTCGATACATCTGTATAGTTATGTATCTGGATGTGTGAATATGTATCAACATATGTCAATATGTATTTGGATATGTATGAATGTTTGTCTACATTTATGAATGTATGTATGACTGTTTGACTGTATGTATGAATGTGTCTCTGTATGTATAAACGTGTCTCTGTATGTATGAATGTGTCTCTGTATATATGAATGTGTATCTGTATCTATGAATGTGCGTCTGCATGTATAAATGTATGCATGTGTTTCTGTATGTATGAATGTGTGTATTATATATATATATATATATATATATATATATATATATATATATATATATATAATACATATATATATATATATATATATATATATATATACATATATATATTTATATATATATATATATATATATATATATATATATATATATTTATATATATGTATATTATATATATATATATATATATATATATATATATATTTATATATATTATAAATATTAAATATCCATATAATATATATATATATATATATATATATATATATATATATATATATATATTTTTATATATGTATATATATATATATATATATATATATATATATATATATATATATATATATATGTATATATGTATATATGTATATATATATATATATATATATATATATATATATATATATATATATATATATATATATCTTATATATAATTGTAATTATTTATATTGTACTATAATCTATGATTTTCGTTATTACCATTATTCCTATGATTTAGATACTGACTTTTAGCATTAATCTTATCAGATTTCTGTTACTCTCCTATAGATAAAAATGAAGCTTAATATTTCTTTCAAATCTCATATGCAACTTATTATAGAACACCATAATACATGAATTTTAACATGATTTGATGACTTGTACAATAGAATAATTGTGATACCATACACGAGACTTCTCTTCCCTTCATATTGGATTCTATACTTAATTCGAATATTCACAATAGCCTGGAGCATATGCATATCCATATCAATAGTGACATTTTATTTGTTAATCTCATCGTGCATTGGGAAATTTTATATCCTTATCAATACTATTACTTTGTTTACTTTCATCGTATATTATCTTGACAGGGTGACGATGAGCTTCCTGACGGACTGGCTACCTTTGACCCCACTCAGGGACGAGGAAATCTACGGCGCAAGGGTCGCAATCAAGGAAGAGGCCAGCGAATGTGTCACCGAAGAGACGTGTGTGGAAATTAAGGAAGAAAGCCTTGATTACGCAGATGAGGCGAGGGATGAAGTGAGCGAGGCAACAGCAGAGCATGAATTTCCCTTCTATAAAGATCTCAAGCAGGAAGATTTTGAAATAGATGTGAAAGAAGATTCCAATGACGCATTGCCAGCAGCTCCATTCGTTGCTGACTATTTTGGGCCCAAGGGGTCATCAGATGAGGATCAGGCGGCGCACAGGGAAGGCAATGAGGAACTTCCACATAAAAATTGTGATGAGAAAAGGAAAGGTTTTACTTGTGAAATGTGTGATAAGAAATTCCTTTATAAGAGCAACCTCAGAACTCACATTAGAGTACATACAAAAGAGAAGTCATATAGCTGTGAGGTTTGTGAAAAGGCTTACTCTTGGAAACACGATCTTGTAAAACATATGAGAGTACATACAAAAGAGAAGCCATATAGCTGTGAAGTTTGCGAAAAGGCTTTTTCAAAGAAACAATATCTAGTAATGCACATTAGAGTACATACAAAGGAGAAGCCATATAGTTGTGAGTTTTGTGAAAAGGCTTTCTCTTGGAAACATGATGTAGTAAAGCATATGAGAGTACATACAAAGGAGAAGCCATATAGCTGTGAAGTTTGCAAAAAGGCCTTCTCACAGAAACAACATCTAGTAATGCACATGAGAGCACACACAAAGGAAAAGCCGTATAGCTGTGAAGTTTGCGAAAAGGCATTTTCACGGAAATATATTCTGATAAAACACATGAGAATACATACAAAGGAGAAGCCTTATAGCTGTGAGGTTTGCGAAAAGTCTTTTTCAGGGAAATACGATCTAGTTAGGCACATGCGACTACATACAAAGGAGAAGCCGTATAACTGTGAGGTTTGCAAAAAGGCTTTTCCATGGAAACACGATCTAGTTAGGCACATGAGAATACATACAAGGGAGAAGCCATATAGCTGTGAGGTTTGCGAAAAGGCCTTCTCACGGAAATATAGTCTAGCAATACACATAAGAATACATACAATGGAGAAGCCATATAGCTGTGGAATTTGCGAAAAGGCTTTTTCACGGAAAGATGTTTTAGTTAGTCACATGAGTGTACATGCAAGACAAACCTTTAAATTGTGATGTAGACAGCGATGGATTTTCTCAGAAAGGAAGTGACTTGTGGCTTGAGAAGCACATTCATTGCCATTGTGAATAAACAGTTATCCAAATAGGTTATGTTATTTTTCCCTTGATGGTGATGCTTAAAACTTCATATCAGAATTTTGCCTCTACAAGAGATTTCGGAAGAACCTCTTTGTCGGAGAAGGCATCGTGCTGTACGGGAAATTGACTTAAAGCTGGTGAGAGACATGAAGCAAGGAACATTTTTATATTGTACTTTATAAGAAAAAAACATTAAAAATATAAAAATGAAGGTTAATATGTTAGTAAAACTACATATAGAAGAAATTTTATAGAACGCTATAATGCATGACTTTGGGCACTGTATTATTCGAGAAGATAAATTATATAAGAGAATAATTCTGATACCAAACACGAGTTTTCACTTATAGCTAAACATAGAATCACCAAACATCTGTATTCCTTACTTTTAGTAAGGGGAGCCCGAGTCCCAAACAGCCATAAACTCGCCCTTCTAAATTTCTGATTCTAATTCAGTTCCTCAAACTTCTAGACTGAATGTTATATCGTTTCCTGCATCAGATCTATTGCAATTTCTGCTTATGATGATCATATTATCATTCTCATTACCATTATCATTCTCATTACCATTATCTTTCTCATTACCATTCTCATTCTCATTACCATTATCTTTCTCATTACCATTCTCATTCTCATTACCATTATCTTTCTCATTACCATTCTCATTCTCATTACCATTATCTTTCTCATTACCATTCTCAATTATCATATTATCATCCTCATTACCATTATCATTCTCATTACCATTATCTTTCTCATTACCATTCTCATTCTCATTACCATTATCTTTCTCATTACCATTCTCATTCTCATTACCATTCTCATTCTCATTACCATTCTCATTCTCATTACCATTCTCATTCTCATTACCATTCTCATTACTATTCTCATTCTCATTACCATTCTCATTCTCATTACCATTATCTTTCTCATTACAATTCTCATTCTCATTACCATTATCTTTCTCATTACCATTCTCATTCTCATTACCATTCTCATTCTCATTACCATTCTAATTCTCATTACCATTCTCATTCCCATTCTCATTCCCATTCTCATTCTCATTCTCATTACCATTGTCATTCTCATTACCATAATCTTTCTCATTACCATTCTCATTCTCATTACCATTTTCATTCTCCTTACCATTTTCATTCTCATTACCATTCTCATTCTCATTACAATTATCATTGTCATTACCATTTTCTTTCTCATTACCATTCTCATTCTCGTTACCATTCTCATTCTCGTTACCATTCTCATTCTCGTTACCATTCTCATTCTCATTACCATTATCATTATCATTCTCATTACCATTATCATTCTCATTACCATTATCATTCTCATTACCATTTAAATTCTCATTACCATTCTCAGTACCATTCTCATTCTCATTACCATTCTCATTCTCATTACCATTCTCATTCTCATTACCATTCTCATTCTCCTTACCAATATCATTCTCATTACCATTATCATTCTCATTACCATTATCATTCTCATTACCATAATCATTCTCATTACCATTATTATTCTCATTACGATTATCATTCTCATTACCATTATCATTCGCATTACCATTGTCATTCTCATTACCATTATAATTCTCATTACCAATCTCATTCTTTTTACCATTATCATTATCATTCCCATTACCATTCTCATTCTCATTTCACATTCTCATTCTCATTCTCATTACCATTCTCATTCTCATTACCATTCTCATTTTCATTACCATTCTCATTCTCATTACAATTCTCATTCTCATTACCATTCTCATTCTCATTACCATTATCATTTTCATTACCATTACCATTATCATTCTCATTTCCATTATTATTATTATCATTATTATTATTATCATTATTATTATTATCATTATTATTATTAACATTATTATTATTATCATAATTATTATTATCATTATTATTATTATCATTATTATTATTATCATTATTATTATTATTATCATTATTATTATTATTATCATTATTATTATCATTATTATTATTATCATTATTATTATTATCATTATTATTATCATCATTATTATTATTATCATTATTATTATTATCATTATTATTATTATCATTATTATCATTATCATTATCATTATCATCATTATTTTTACCATTATTATCTTATTATTATCATTATTATTATTATTATTATTATCATTATTGTTATTATTTTTTATCATTATTATCATTATCATTATTATTATTATTATTATTATTATCATTATTGTTATTATCATTATTATCATTATCATTATTATTCTTATCATTATTATTATTATCCTTATCATTATTATTACTATCATTATCATCCTTATTATTATTATCCTTATTGATATTATTATCATCCTTATTATTATTATTATCATTATTATTATTATCCTTATCATTATCATAATTATTATTATTATCCATATTATTATTATCCTTATCATTATTATCATTGTCATTATCATCCTTATTATTTTTATTATAATTATTATTATTATCATTATTATTATCATCATTATTATTATTATCATTATTATTATCATCATTATTATTATCATCATTATTATTATCATCTTTATTATTATTATCATTATTATTATTATCATTATTATTATTTTCATTATTATTATTATCATTATTATTATTATTTACTGTTTTCTATTGATTTGCTTTGATTACAATTGCTAACCGGGTCACCCCAGTGATCTAAGGCAAGCAAAGGATTCCAAGAGCTTTAAACGAACATAAATACAACCAAAAAAAAACAAAACAAAAAAAAAAAAAAAAAGAAAAAAAAAAAAAAACAATGATGTCTGGTCTGTTTGCCTGTATGGTTCTGTCCGTTTCTACAGAAAAATCCCACAAGATGGTAACATTCTTTCCATTGGTTACTGTTTTCGGTTCGTGTTGAAACCAATTGCTAGTAGTCTCTATTCCATAGTGGTTACAAATACCTCAATGAAGGTATTGACCCACTCTGAACATACTCACTTGGGGCTAATATAGAACAACCAGAGATAAGATGGTCAACCGTTTCAGTACTCTTGTCACAAAACCTGCACTTAGCATCTGCACCATTTTTCAAGATACTTGCCTGATAATTACGGGTAAATAAACTCTGATCTTGTGCTGCAATGATGAAGCCTTCTGTCTCTGCCTTCAGACCTGAACCACGTAGCCACTGATGAGTTGCTGTTTGATCAACATCAGCTTGTTTGCTTCGGGTTAGGTACTGTCCATGCAGAGGTTTCTGGCTCCATCTCTCTGCAAGCATATCATTATTATTATTATCATTATTATTATCATTATCATTATTATCATTATTATTATCATTATTATTATTATTAATATTATTATTTTCATTATTATTATTATCATTATTAATTTTATCATTATTATTATCATCATTATTACTATTTTCATTATTATTATTATCATTATTGTTATTATCCTTATCATTATTATCATTGCTATTATTATTTATACTATTAATATCCTTATCATTATTATCATAATTATTATTATCATTATTATTATTATTAATATTATTATTTTCATTATTATTATTATCATTATTAATTTTATCATTATTATTATCATCATTATTACTATTTTCATTATTATTATTATCATTATTGTTATTATCCTTATCATCCTTATTATTGTTATTATTATTTATATTATTAATATCCTTATCATTATTATCATAATTATTATTATCATTATTATTATTAACTTTATTTTATTATGATTAGTATCATTATCCTTATTATTACTATTTTTATTATTGTCATTATTATGATTATCATTATTATGATTATCATTATAATTATTATCATTATTATGATTATCATTATAATTATTATCATTATCATGATTATCATTAACATGATTATCATTATAATGATTATCATTATCATGATTATCATTATCATGATTATCATTATCATGATTATCATTATCATGATTATCATTATCATGATTATCATTATCATGATTATCATTATCATGATTATCATTATCATGATTATCATTATCATGATTATCATTATTATCATTATCATTATTATAATTATCATTATTATTATCATTATTATTATTATTATCATCATTATTATTATCATTATTATTATTATCATTATTATTATCATTATCATTATTATCATTATTAATTTTATCCATACTATAAATATCATTATCATTATTATCATTATTATTATCATTATTATTATCCTTATCATTATTATCCTTATTCTTCTTCTTATTATTATTATCATTATTATTAATATCCTTAATATTATTATCATCATTATCATTATCTTTTTTATTATTATCCTTATTATTATGATCATTATTATTAATATCATTATCATTATTATCAATATCATTACCATCATGATTACCATTATCATTATTGTTATCAACATTATTATTATCATTATCATTATTATTATCATTGTTATCATCATTATCATTAACATCATTATTACCATTATCATTATTCTATGTTATCATTAATATTATCATCATTATTATCATTATCACTATTATTGTTATCATCATTATTATCATTATCATTATTATTATTATCATTATTATTATCATCATTATTATTAATATCATTATTATTTATATCATTATGTGATTTTTTTCTGCCTTATCTGCTCTTTCATTTTCTTTTTTCTGTTTTTATGTGATGGAATCCATTGAGTTTGTTTTCAGTGAATTTATCTTATGATTGTATCTTTCATGGTAATCCTTTTTTATAGTTTATTGGTTTGTAATCTCCTTATTTTGTTGGAATATATGTGGTTTAGTGCTTCTTTGATGGCAAATAATTCTACTTGTATACTTTGTGGGGTGTCATTGCTGTCACGTTTTTATCTTATATGTATATGGCTGCTATTTGTTTGTGAATATATTTTGGAACTATGTTGTGTTTTCTAGTAAATGAAATTGTTTTATCATTTAATGTGGGATATTTTGAGCAATACAGAGTTTAAGAAAATAAATTAACAATTTCCCAACCGTTATTTCCACAGTAAAAAGATAATAAAGTACTAAAAATACAGCAATGCATTCTTCTCATCAAAAGTTTAAATTTAATGAAAGCATTTTCGTTAGAAAGGACTTCTCACTAAACTCCAGAAAATGAGGGAAAGAAATATACACATATCATGAAGCTTTCTGGCAACTGTAGTATAGGATCATAGTTACGGGGGGTGGGGGGTGAATAAAACCTTTTTAACTCCTGTTCCACCTTTAAAAATTACGTAAATAGAAAAGAATGTAAAAAAATATTTTTTCTTTGCCATATAACGTGAAAACAAGTTTCAAGTTTGTATTTTATATATTTTTTTCTTAAAAAGTGCAATGTGAAACATGCTGCTTGCCTCATGTCGCTCACCAGCTCCCTACTACTTTCCCCTACGGCGTGACGCCTTCTCTGGTAAAGAGTTTTCTCACAATTCTCTTGTGTAGGAAAGATTCTGATATCAAATTTTAAGCAATATCACAAAGGGGAAAAAACATAACCTTTTTTGATAACTGTTTATTAACAATGACAAGGAATGTTCTGCTTAAACCACAAGTCACTTCCTTTATAAGTGAATCCATTACTGTCTACATCACAAGTTAAAGGGTTTGTCTTGCATGTACCCCCATGTGCCTAACTAGATTTTCTTTCAGTGAAAAAGCCTTTTTGCAAACAACACAGCTATATGGCTTCTCCTTTGTATGTACTCTCATGTGACTAACTAGATTTTGTTTCCGTGAAAAAGCCTTTTTGCAAACATCACAGTTATATGGCTTCTCCTTTGTATGTACTCTCATGTGACTAACTAGATTTTGTTTCCGTGAAAAAGCCCTTTCGCAAACATCACAGCGAAATGGCTTCTCCTTTGTATGTATTCTCATGTGACTAAATAGATTTTCTTTCCGTGAAAAAGCCTTTTCGCAAACATCACAGCTAAATGGCTTCTCCTTTGTATGTACTGCCATGTGACTAACTAGATTTTCTTTCCGTGAAAAAGCCTTTTCGCAAACTTCACAGCTAAATGGCTTCTCCTTTGTATGTACTCTTTTGTGCCCTACTAGATGCGTTTTCCGTGAGAAGGCCTTTTTGCAAACCTCACATCTATACGGCTTTTCATTTGTATGTACTCTCATGTGGTTTACTAAACCCTGTTTCCTTGAGAAAGCCTTTTTGCAAACCTCACAACTATACGGCTTCTCCTTTGTATTTGATTTCATATGCTTCGTGAGGAATTTCTTGCCACAAGCCTCATAATTTCTAAGCTCCTCATGGCCTTCCCTGTGCGCCGCCTGATCCTCATCTGATGACCCCTTGGGCCCAAAATCCTCAGTCACAAATGGAGCTGCTGACAATGCGTCCTTGGAATCTTCAATCACATTGTCTCTTTCAAAATATTATCGTTTGAAGAAGGGAAATCCATGCACCATAGTTGCCTCACTCACTTCATCCACGTAATCAAGGCTTTCTTCCTTAATTTCCACACACGTCTCTTCGGTGACACCTTCGCTGGACTCTTCCTTGATTGCGTCAAAAGGCAGCCAGTCCGACAGGAAGTGCATCGTCACCTTAGAAGAGATTTAGATTTCTCTCGGTCTCCACACAGCTGACCTTCCACCACCTGAGTGCTGCCTTTCCTTCAACGCAGGAGACTCTTCGCTCACCGGAGCCGTGGCTCGACTGGACGGGAGAGGCGGAGGCAGAGAAAGGAAACTCCAGGCTTACCCCAGGTTTTGAGGGACAAGGAAGGGCAATCGCAATGCCTCTTTACTTGTTTAGGAACTGAGGAGGAAAATTGTATTTGTTGATGCGTTCAAAATAATTCTATTCATGACTGATAATATGACAGTGATAATGGTAATAACAAAAATATAGATGGCAATAATTAAGTTATCTATGCAGTAATAATAACAACAGAAGAAATTATAATTGTAAAAAATAACGATAACAATAATGAATAGGAACAATGTCCATAATGATTATATTGGCAATGGCAACATCAATGATAATGGTGATAATTGTAATAATGGTAGAAATGATAATGACAATGATGATAATGGTATTAACAATGATGATATTGGTAATAAAGGCGATGCTATTAGTGATAATAAAAATGATAATGATAATAACAATCGTGATACTCATAATAATGAACAAAATATTTGTGATGATAATAAACAAAATATTTATGATGATAATGAACACAAAATATTTATGATGATAATGAACAAAATATTTATGGTGATAATGAATAAAATATTTATGATGATAATGAACAAAATATTTATGATGATAATCAACAAAATATTTATGATAATGAACAAAATATTTATGATGATAATGAACAAAATATTTATGATGATAATGAACAAAATATTTATGATAATGAACAAAATATTTATGATGATAATGAACAAAATATTTATGATGATAATGATAACAGTGATCGTGGTTCTGATATAATGATTAAATGATTGATATGATAATAGCGATGATAATGAATATCACAATAAATATAATGATAATGGTATTAATGATGAAAATGGTGAAAAGGATAAGGAAAATGAAAGTTATACACATGAATGTTATGAAAATGGTAAATGTGATAAAAATAATGACAATGACGAGATTGTTAGAAATTATGAAATTAGAACCTATAATAATTCAAATTAGAATTCTAATCATGATTATGATGGTCATAATAATGATCTTGTTAAATTGTTTAAATTATGATGAAAGGGATGATAATTATGATGATTTTCATGGTGATTATAATCATGATAAGCTTCATAATCATGATAAAAATGTGAATGAGGATGATATTAATAATGATACGAGATATAATGTTAATGATATTGATAATAGTAATAATGACAATGATGTTCCGATTTCTATCAATGGTGATAGTAGTAGTGGTAAGGATAATGATGACGATAAAATGATCACGATGGTCATGATAACAATAATGATAATTGGAATAACAATAACAGTAGTTCTGTTGGTAATGATGATGAAAATAGTAATATAGATAATAATATAAAGGGTGGTGATAATATTGATGATAATGATACAAATGATTATAACAGTAATTACGATAATGAATACAATATTATAGGTAGTAATATAGATGGTGAAAATAATGTATGCAATAACCATAATGACAATATAACTAATTATAGACAATGTCAATGGTAATCAAGAAAATATGATTTGATTATGATGATAATGATACAAAAGATGACAGTAAGGGTGATTATACTGACAACAATAATACAATTGGTGATAATGGTATCCAAATTGTTAATAAGGTTAATTATGATCATAATTTCCATTAGAGGATAATGATGATCTCAAACAAGATAATAGTTCTTATCACTAAGATCATGATTATCATAACCAAGACACTAATTAACCTTTTCATGATTATCATGCATAATATTAACGTTGTCATTACTACCGTGATTATCTTTACCAATATCTATAATACCACGAATACCATTTCCATTTTCATTACCATTCTCATTACCATTCTCATTCACATTCTCATTCTAATTCTTATTATTATTCTTATTCTTATTCTCATCCTCATTATCATTATCATTATCATTATCATTATCATTCCCATTCCCATTCTCATTCTCATTCTCATTCTCATTCTCATTCTCATTCTCATTATCATTATAATTACCATTGTCATTACCATTATCATTACCATTAACATTCTCATTACCATTATCATTCTCATTACAATTCTCATTCTCATTACAATTCTCATTCTCATTCTCATGTTCATGCTCATGCTCATGTTCATGCTCATGCTCATGCTCATACTCATGCTCATGCTCATGCTCATGCTCATGCTCATGCTCAAGCTCATACTCATGCTCATGCTCATGCTCATGCTCATGCTCTTCCTCATGCTCATGCTCATTCTCATTCTCATTCTCATTCTCGTTCTCATTACCATTCTCATTACCATTCTAATTACCATTATCATTGTCATTACCATTCTCATTACCATTCTCATTACCATTCTCATTACCATTCTCATTACCATTCTCATTACCATTCTCATTATCATTCTCATTACCATTCTCATTACCATTCTCATTACCATTCTCATTACCATTCTCATTACCATTCTCATTACCATTCTCATTACCATTCTCATTACCATTCTCATTACCATTCATATTCTCATTACCATTCTCATTCTCATTACCATTCTCATTCTTATTACCATTCTCATTCTCATTACCATTCTCATTACCATTCTCATTCACATTCTCATTCTCATTACCATTCTCATTCTCATTCTCATTCTCATTACCATTCTCAATACCATTCTCATTAACATTCTCATTAACATTCTCATTACCATTCTCATTACCATTCTCATTACCATTCTCATTACCATTCTCATTACCATTCTCATTACCATGCTCATTACCATTCTCATTATCATTCTCATTGCCATTCTCATTACCATTCTCATAAACATTCTCATTCTCATAACCATTCTCATTCTAATTACCATTCTCATTCTCATTACCATTTTCATTCTCATTACCATTCATATTCTCATTACCATTCTCATTCTCATTACCATTCTCATTCTCATTACCATTCTCATTCTCATTACCATTCTCATTCTCATTACCATTCTCATTCTCATTACCATTCTCATTCTCATTACCATTCTCATTCTCATTACAATTCTCATTCTCATTCCCATTCTCATTCTCATTCCCATTACCATTCTCATTCATATTACCATTCTCATTCTCATTCTAATTCTCATTCTCATTACCATCCTCATTCTCATTCTCATTACCATTCTCATTCTCATTACCATTCTCATTCTCATTACCATTCTCATTCTCATTATCATTATCCTTCTCATTACAATTATCCTTCTCATTACCATTCTCATTCTCATTACCATTCTCATTTTCATTACCATTCTCATTCTCATTACCATTCTCATTCTCATTACCATTCTCATTCTCATTACCATTCTCATTCGCATTACCATTCTCATTCTTATTACCATTCTCATTCTCATTCCTATTCTCATTCTCATTACCATTCTTATTCTCAGTACCATTCTCAGTACCATTCTCATTCTCATTACCATTCTCATTACCATTCTCACTATCATTACCATTCTCACTATCATTACCATTCTCATTACCATTCTAATTACCATTCTCATTACCATTCTCATTACCATTCTCATTACCATTCTCATTCTCATTATCATTCTCATTCTTATTACCATTCTCATTCTCATTACCATTCTCATTTTCATTACCATTCTTATTACCATTCTCATTCTCATTACCATTCTCATTACCATTCTAATTCTCATTACCATTCTCATTCTCATTACCATTCTTATTCTCATTACCATTCTCATTCTCATTACCATTCTCATTACCAATCCTATTCTCATTTTCATTCTCATTACTATTCTCATTCTCATTACCATTTTCATTCTCATTCTCATTACCATTCTCATTCTCATTACCATTCTCATTCTCATTACCATTTTCATTCTCATTACCATTTTCATTCTCATTACCATTCTCATTACCATTCTCATTCTCATTCTCATTACCATTCTCATTCTCATTACCATTCTCATTCTCATTACCATTCTCATTACCATTCTCATTACCATTCTCATTACCATTCTCATTACCATTCTCATTACCATTCCCATTACCATTCTCATTCTCATTACCATTCTCATTCTCATTACCATTCTCATTCTCAATCTCATTCTCATATCCATTCTCATTCTCATATCCATTCTCATTCTCATTACCATTCTCATTCTCATTACCATTCTCATTCTCATTACCATTCTTATTCTCATTACCGTTCTCGTTCTCATTACCATACTCATTACCATTCTCATTCTCATTACCATTCTTATTCGCATTACCATTCTCATTCTCATTACCATTCTCATTCTCAGTTCCATTCTCATTCTCATTACCATTCTCATTCTTATTACCATTCTCATTCTCATTACCATTCTCATTCTCATTCTCATTCTCATTCTCATTCTCATTATCGTTACCATTCACATTCTCATTACCATTCTCATTCTCATTACCATTCTCATTCTCATTACCATTCTCATTATCATTTTCATTCTCATTACCATTTTCATTCTCATTACCATTCTCATTCTCATTACCATTCTCATTCTCATTACCATTCTCATTCTCATTACCATTCTCATTACCATTCCTATTTTCATTCTCATTACAATTCTCATTCTCATAACCATTCTCATTCTCATTACCATTTTCATTCTCATTACCATTTTCATTGTCATTACCATTCTCATTCTTATTACCATTCTCATTCTTATTACCATTCTCATTCTCATTACCATTCTCATTCTCATTACCATTCTCATTTTCATTACCATTCTCATTCTCATTACCATTCTCATTCTCATTACTTTTCTCATTTTCATTACCATTTTCATTCTCATTATCATTTTCGTTCCCATTACCATTCTCATTCTCATTACCATTCTCATTTTCATTACCATCCTCATTTTCATTACTATTATCATCATCAAAAGTACCATCGTCTTTTTAGGCATGATTATTGTTAGCGTCATTATTTTCATTTTCATATTTTTTTTTCCATTATCATCATAATTGTTATTAGCGTCATTATTGCCAACTTTATCCTTTATGACATTAAAATCGACGTTAATATAATTGACATCGACTTTCTTTTCATACACATCATTATTGCCATTCTTCCTATTCATTGTTGCCATCGTTGTTTCATATAGTTACCATTTCTATCACCATTTATATTACTATAATTCTATCTAATTTTATGTTTTTATTTCAGTACCATCTATATCATTACAGATGTTATTATCATTACCACTGTCATTATAATCATCCATTGATAGATGTATTCTTAAGACATCAATAGTCATATTTTCTCTCCAAATGTAACAAGCAAGTCCTGGAGGAGTGGAGAGGCATGGCGACTGCCCTTCCTCGTCCCCCAAGACCTGGGGGGAGCCGGGAGTTCCCTTGCTCTGCCTCGCCTCTGGTCGAGCAACGGCATCGAAGAGCGAAGAGATATGAAATGTTATATATAGATAGTAAAATATATATAAAGATATATAATGATGATGTAGATAGTATTGATATTAGAAATGATGACAATACTATGGGTGGTGATAATAATAATGACAGAGGTGAAAATGACCTTGATAGTAATGATACCAATTATGCCAGTATTTTTGATGATAATGAAAATAAAGATGATAATACTATCAGTAGCTCTGATGATAAAGATGATAGAAATATCAATTGTAATAATGATTATGATGAAAATTATAATGATAATGATGATAATACTATCAGTAGCTCTGATGATAAAGATGATAGAAACATTAATTATAGTAATGATTATGATGATGATCTTCCGATTTCTATCAATGGTGATAATGATGATTGTCTTAATGATGATTGTCTTAATGATGATTGTCTTAATGATGATTGTCTTAATGATGATTGTCTTAATGATGATTGTCTTAATGATGATTGTCTTAATGATGATTGTCTTAATGATGATTGTCTTAATGATGATTGTCTTAATGATGATTGTCTTAATGCTAATTGTATTAATACTCATTGTATTAATGATAATTGTATTAATGATAATTGTATTAATGATAATTGTATTAATGATAATTGTCTTAATGCTCATTGTATTAATGATCATTGTCTTAATGCTCATTCTCTTAATGATAATTGTCTTAATGATAATTGTCTTAACCCATTGCAGACGGAGATAAATTTGCTTGCCCAGCCTCCAGGATAGGTTTTATTTTAGAGAGAGACCACTTGAAGCAATATAAATTGAAGCATCCAAATCTCTTTCAGTCATTCATTGTAAAACTAGAGCGGTTTTTGTGTTTTATTTTTTTGTGTGTTTTATTGAGTTTAGAGACTTATATGTGCCGTATGACAGGCTCTATCAGTGCTGCAGTTGACTAAAATTGTAGTATGTTATCCATATTAGCTCATTATTTTCTTTATACTCAATGTGATAGAAGTATTGCTGTCTTATGGGAAGACAAAAGGCAACTTTATTTTTTTCGTATTTTTGTGCTGTCATGAACGAATACGAAACATATAACCACCTACAATAAAGATAACAAGAAGAGGTAGGGAAGAGGAATGAAACCTGTGCTTGTGACTGTGAGTGCCACAGTGAAAGACATCCATATTGGCACAGGAGCACATTTTAGACACTGGGTATGGATTGAGTCACCTTCCTCTTCTCGATCTACCTGCACATCCTTCATCGGCGGTACTTTAGAGCAAGGGTTCATCAACTTAGTGTGTGCCATCGCTCTATAGAGACAGTGCATGCTAGAGACCGTGGATGGGTGCCATTCAAGGCTCTCTCACCTGCTGGTGCTAGAAAAAAGTGGTGCCATCTAGGTTTTGGACGTTAAGCTTGCACGATATTACGGTAATTATAGTAATTAGGACTGCAGTAGCCATCATCACTCATTCCTTTTTCATAGCAAAATAAAATGGGACAGTGATCCAAAATCCCCGAACGTCGTCTACGTCATGACGCCCGTCGTCAGGCCAAAGCTCCTACGTCATGTATGTCATGACACCCGTACTCAATGGGTTAATGATCATTCTCTTAATGATAATTGTCTTAATGATCATTCTCTTAATGATAATTGTCTTAATGATCATTGTCTTAATGCCCATTGTATTACTTATCATTGTATTACTTATCATTGTATTACTTATCATTGTCTTAAAGCTCATTCTCTTAATGATAATATTCTTAATGATCATTGCCTTAATGATCATTGTCTTAATGATCATTATATTAATGATCATTGTCTTAATTATCATTATCTTAATTATCATTATCTTAATCATCATTGTCTTAATGATGATTGCTCATTGTATTAATGATAATTGTATTAATGATAATTATATTAATGCTCATTGTATTAATGCTCATTGTCTTAATGCTAATTGTCTTAAAGTGATTTATCTTAATGATCATTGTCTTAATGATCATTGTCTTAATAATCATTGTCTTAATGATCATTGTCTTAATGATCATTGTCTTAATGATCATTGTCTTAATGATCATTGTCTTAATGATCATTGTCTTAATTATCATTGCCTTAATGATCGTTCTATTCATGATAATTGTATTAATGATAATTGTATTAATGATCGTTCTATTCATGATAATTGTATTAATGATAATTGTATTAATGATAATTGTATTGATGAGAATTGTATTAATGATACTTGTATTAATGAGAATTGCATTAATGATAATTGCATTAATGATAATTGCATTAATGATAATTGCATTAATGATAATTATACTAATGAGAATGAGAATTGTATTAATGATACTTGTATTAATGAGAATTGCATTAATGATAATTGCATTAATGATAATTGCATTAATGATAATTGCATTAATGATAATTGCATTAATGATAATTGCATTAATGATAATTATACTAATGAGAATGAGAATTGTATTAATGATACTTGTATTAATGAGAATTGCATTAATGATAATTGCATTAATGATAATTGCATTAATGATAATTGCATTAATGATAATTGCATTAATGATAATTGCATTAATGATAATTGCATTAATGATAATTGCATTAATGATAATTGCATTAATGATAATTGCATTAATGATAATTGCATTAATGATAATTGCATTAATGATAATTGCATTAATGATAATTATACTAATGAGAATGAGAATTGTATTAATGAGAATGAGAATTGTATTAATGAGAATGAGAATTGTATTAATGAGAATGAGAATTGTATTAATGAGAATGAGAATTGTATTAATGAAAATGATAATTGTATTAATGAAAATGAGAATTGTATTAATGAGAATGATAATTGTATTAATGAGAATGAGAATTGTATTAATGAGAATGATAATTGTATTAATAATAATGATAACTGTATTAATAATAATGATAATTGTATTAATGAGAATGATAATTGTATTAATGAGAATGATAATTGTATTAATGAGAATGATAATTGTATTAATGAGAATGATAATTCTATTAATGATAATGATAATTTTATTAATGATAATGATAATTGTATAAATGATAATGATAATTGTATAAATGATAATGATAATTGTATTAATAATAATTGTTTTAATGATAATTGTATTAATAATAATTGTTTTAATGATAATTGTATTAATAATAATTGTTTTAATAATAATTGTATTAATAATAATTGTTTTAATGAGAATGATAATTGTATTAATGAGAATGATAATTGTATTAATAATAATTGTTTTAATGAGAATGATAATTGTATTAATGATAATGATAATTGTATTAATGATAATGATAATTGTATTAATGATAATGATAATTCTATTAATGATAATGATAATTTTATTAATGATAATGATAATTGTATAAATGATAATGATAATTGTATTAATAATAATTGTTTTAATGATAATGATAATTGTATTAATAATAATTGTTTTAATGATAATGTTAAATGTTTTAATGATAATTGTTTTAATGATAATGATAATTGTTTTAATGATAATTGTTTTAATGATAATTGTTTTAATGATAATTGTTTTAATGATAATTGTTTTAATGATAATTGTTTTAATAATAATTGTATTAATGATAATTGTATTAATGATAATTGTTTTAATGATAATGATAATTGTTTTAATGATAATGATAATTGTTTTAATGATAATGATAATTGTTTTAATGATAATGATAATTGTTTTAATGATAATGATAATTGTTTTAATGATAATGATAATTGTTTTAATGATAATGATAATTGTTTTAATGATAATGATAATTGTTTTAATGATAATGATAATTGTTTTAATGATAATGATAATTGTTTTAATGATAATGATAATTGTTTTAATGATAATGATAATTGTTTTAATGATAATGATAATTATTTTAATGATAATGATAATTGTTTTAATGATAATGATAATTGTTTTAATGATAATGATAATTGTTTTAATGATAATGATAATTGTTTTAACGATATTGATAATTGTTTTAATAATAATGATAATTGTATTAATGATAATTATTTTAATGATAATGATAATTATTTTAATGATAATGATAATTGTTTTAATGATAATTGTTTTAATGATAATTGTTTTAATGATAATTGTTTTAATGATAATTGTTTTAATGATAATTGTTTTAATGATAATTGTTTTAATGATAATTGTTTTAATGATAATTGTTTTAATGATAATTGTTTTAATGATAATTGTTTTAATGATAATTGTTTTAATGATAATTGTTTTAATGATAATTGTTTTAATGATAATTGTTTTAATGATAATTGTTTTAATGATAATTGTTTTAATGATAATTGTTTTAATGATAATTGTTTTAATGATAATTGTTTTAATGATAATTGTTTTAATGATAATTGTTTTAATGATAATTGTTTTAATGATAATTGTTTTAATGATAATTGTTTTAATGATAATTGTTTTAATGATAATTGTTTTAATGATAATTGTTTTAATGATAATTGTTTTAATGTTAATTGTTTTAATGATAATTGTTTTAATGATAATTGTTTTAATGATAATTGTTTTAATGATAATTGTTTTAATGATAATTGTTTTAATGATAATTGTTTTAATGATAATTGTTTTAATGATAATTGTTTTAATGATAATTGTTTTAATGATAATTGTTTTAATGATAATTGTTTTAATGATAATTGTTTTAATGATAATTGTTTTAATGATAATTGTTTTAATAATAATTGTTTTAATGATAATTCTTTTAATGTTAATTGTATTAATGATAATTGTTTTAATGACAATTGCTTTAATGACAATTGTTTTAATGATAATAATAATTGTATTAATGACAATTGTTTGAATGATAATTGTTTAATGATAATTGTTTGAATGATAATTGTTTGAATGATAATTGTTTGAATGATAATTGTTTGAATGATAATTGTTTGAATGATAATTGTTTGAATGATAATTGTTTGAATGATAATTGTTTGAATGATAATTGTTTGAATGATAATTGTTTGAATGATAATTGTTTGAATGATAATTGTTTGAATGATAATTGTTTGAATGATAATTGTTTGAATGATAATTGTTTGAATGATAATTGTTTGAATGATAATTGTTTTAATGATAATTGTTTGAATGATAATTGTTTTAATGATAATTGTTTTAATGATAATTGTTTTAATGATAATTGTTTTAATGATAATTGTTTTAATGATAATTGTTTTAATGATAATTGTTTTAATGATAATTGTTTTAATGATAATTGTTTTAATGATAATTGTTTTAATGATAATTGTTTTAATGATTATTGTTTTAATGATTATTGTTTTAATGATAATTGTTTTAATGATAATTGTTTTAATGATAATTGTTTTAATGATAATTGTTTTAATGATAATTGTTTTAATGATAATTGTTTTAGTGATAATTGTTTTAGTGATAATTGTTTTAATGATAATTGTTTTAATGATAATTGTTTTAATGATAATTGTTTTAATGATAATTGATTTAATGATAATTGTTTTTTTATGATAATTGTTTGAATGATAATTGTTTGAATGATAATTGTTTTAATAATAATTGTTTTAATGATAATTGATTTAATGATAATTGTTTTTTATGATAATTGTTTTTTATGATAATTGTTTGAATGATAATTGTTTTAATGATAATTGTTTTAATGATAATTGTTTTAATGATAATTGTTTGAATGATAATTGTTTGAATGATAATTGTTTGAATGATAATTGTTTTAATGATAATTGTTTTAATGATAATTGTTTTAATGATAATTGTTTTAATGATAATTGTTTTAATGATAATTGTTTGAATGATAATTGTTTGAATGATAATTGTTTGAATGATAATTGTTTTTAGTGATAATGTTTTAGTGATAATTGTGTTTAATATAATTGTTTTAATGATAATTGTTTTTAATGATAATTGTTTTAATGACATTGATTTTTATAATTGTTTTTTTATATAATCTGTTTTAATGATAATTGTTTGAATGATAATTGTATAAGATAACTTGTTTTGAATGATAATTGTTAATGATAATTGTTTGAATGATAATTGTTTAATGATAATTGTTTGAATGATAATTGTTTGAATGATAATTGTTTGATGAATGATAATTGTTTGAATGATAATTGTTTGAATGATAATTGTTTAATGATAATTGTTCGAATGATAATTGTTTGAATGATAATTGTTTGAATGATAATTGTTTGAATGATAATTGTTCGAATGATAATTGTTTGAATGATAATTGTTTGAATGATAATTGTTTGAATGATAATTGTTTGAATGATGATTGTTTGAATGATAATTGTTTGAATGATAATTGTTTGAATGATTATGATAATTGTTTGAATGATAATTGTTTGAATGATAATTGTTTGAATGATAATTGTTTGAATGATAATTGTTTGAATGATAATTGTTTGAATGATTATGATAATTGTATTAATGATAATGATGATGGCATTAATGATAATGAGGTTCGTGGCAAGAAATTGCTCACGAAGCATATGAGAGTACATACAAAGGAGAAGGCGTATATTTGTGAGGTTTGCAAAAAGGCTTTCTCAAGGAAACAGGGTCTAGTAAACCACATGAGAGTACATACAAATGAGAAGCCTTGTGATGTAGACAGTAATGCATTCACTTATAAAGGAAGTGACTTATGGCTTAAGCAGCAAATTCCTTGCCATTGTTAATAAACAGTTATCAAAAAAGGTTATGTTTTTTCCCATTTGTGATAATGCTTAAAATTTGAAATTGGAATCTTACCTATACAAGAGATTTGCGAAGAACCGCTTTACCAGAGAAGGCATCACGGCCGCCGTGGGGGAAATTAGTAGGGATCGGGTGAGAGACATGAGGCAAGCATGATTTTTCACATTGCACTTTTTAAGAAAAAAATATAAAAAATAAAAATGAAGCTTAATAGTTCTTTCAAACCTCATATGGAACTTATTGTATAAAACTATATTACATGGGTTTGGGCACTGTATATTATGCGAAGAGATGAGTTGTATAATATAATAATTCTGATACCATACACGAGATTTCTCTCTCTTCCCTTCAATTATAGCTAAACATACAATTACTAAATATGCTCTACCACATAGCTTGTGTTTGCTGTTCAGTAAAACCTCCATCTGAATTTCTACTTCAAATACTGAAACATCTGAACTGAATGTTATGTTGTTTTATTTCTTATGTAAAATCTCTAGCACTTGTCTCCCCTAGTCTTGGAAGACATTAAGGTTCATCGAAACTTGAACTTGTTTTCACGTTATATGGCTAAGAAAAAAAACTTTTTCTTTTCTATTTACGTAATATTTAAAGGTGAAATAGGAGTTAAAAAGGTTTTATTCACCCCCACCCCCGTAATTATGATCCCATACTACATTTCCAAGAAAGCTTTGTGAGATTTCTTTATGATATGTGTATATTTCTTTCCCTCATTTTCTGGAGTTTAGTGAGAAGTCCTTTCTAACGAAAATACTTACATTAAATTTAAACTTTTGATGAGAAGAATGCATTGCTGTATTTTTAGTACTTTATTAGTTTTTTATCCTGTGGAAATAACGATTGGGAAAATGTTCATTTGTTTTCTTAAACTATGCATGACTCAAAATATCCCACATCAAATGATAAAACAATTTAATTTACTAGAAAACACAACATAGTACCAACATATATTTACAAGTGGATAAAAAAAAATAGCAGCCATATACCTATAAGATAAATATGTGACAGCAATGACACCCCACAAAGTATACAATTAGAATTATTTGCCATAAAAGAAGCACTAAACTACATACATTCCAACAAAATAAGGAAATTACAAACCAATAAACTATAAAAAGAGATACCATGAAAGGTGCAAGCATAAGATAAATTAATTAACAACAAACACAATGGATTCTATCACATAAAAACAGAAAAGAAAATGAAAGAGCAGATAAAGCAGAAAAAATTACATGGTATAAAAGATCGAATAATAATAATAATAATAATGATGATGATAATAATAATAATAATAATAATAATGATAATGATAATGATAATGATAATGATAATGATAATGATAATGATAATGATAATGATATTGATATTGATATTGATAATGATATTGATATTGATATTGATAATGATAATGATAATGATAATGATAATGATAATGATAATGATAATGATAATGATAATGATAATGATAATGATAATGATAATGATAATGATGATAATGATAATGATGATAATGATAATGATAATGATAATGATAATGATAATGATAATGATAATGATAATGATGATAATGATAATGATGATAATGATAATGATAATGATAATGATAATGATAATGATAATGATAATGATAATGATAATAATGATAATAATAATAATGATAATAATAATAATGATAATAATAATAATGATAATAATAATAATGATAATAATAATAATGATAATAATAATAAAGATAATTATATAAATGATAATAATAATAAAGATAATTATATAAATGATAATAATAATAATGATAATAATAATGATAATAATAATAATGATAATAATAATAATGATAATAATAATAATGATAATAATAATAATGATAATAATAATAATGATAATAATAATAATGATAATAATAATAATGATAATAATAATAATGATAATAATAATAATGATAATAATAATAATGATAATAATAATAATGATAATAATAATAATGATAATAATAATAATGATAATAATAATAATGATAATAATAATAATGATAATAATAATAATGATAATGATAATAATGATGCAAATAATAACCATAATATCCATAATATTGATAATAATGATGGTAATGATATTAATGATAATGAGGATAATAATAATGATAATAATAATAATGATATAAATAATGATGATAATAATAATAATGATAATAATAATAATGATAATAAAAATAATGATAATAATAATAATGATAATAATAATAATGATAATAATAATAATGATAATAATAATAATGATAATAATAATAATGATAATAATAATAATGATAATAATAATAATGATAATAATAATAATGATAATAATAATAATGATAATAATAATAATGATAATA
>NW_028234436.1:24691977-24699477 GCF_977035675.1 Penaeus japonicus
ATTATTATCTTTTCCATTGTTATTATCTTTTCCATTTTAATTATATTTTTCATTATAATGATCTTTTCCATTATAATCATCTTTTCCATCACAATCATCTATTCCATTATAATTATCTTTTCCATTATAATCATCTTTCCATTATAATTATATTTTCCATTATAATTATATTTTCCATTATAATGATCTTTTCCATTATAATTATCTTTTCCATTATAATTATCATTTCTATTATAATGATCTTTTCCATTATAATTATCATTTCCATTATAATTATCTTTTCCATTGTAATGATCTTTTCCATTATTATTATCTTTTCCATTATAATTATATTTTACATTATGATTATCTTTTCCATTGTAATTATCTTTTCCATTATAATGATATTTTCAGTTATAATTATCATTTCCATTATAATTATATTTTCCATTGTAATTATCTTTTCCATTATAATTATCTTTTCCATTGTTATTATCTTTTCCATTATAATGATCTTTTCCATTATAATGATCTTTTCCATTATAATTATCTTTTCCATTGTTATTATATTTTCAATTTTAATTATCTTTTCCATTATAATGATCTTTTTCATTATAATAATCTTTTCCATTATAATGATTTTTTCCATTATAATTATCATTTCCATTATAATTATATTTTCCATTATAATTATTATTTCCATTATAATTATTATTTCCATTATAATTATTATTTCCATTATAATTATCTTTTAACTTGTAATTATTTTTTCCATTATAATTATCTTTTACATTATAATTATATTTTCCATTATAATTATGTTTTCCATTGTAATTATCTTTTCCATTATAATGATATTTTCAGTTATAATTATCATTTCCATTATAATTATGTTTTCCATTGTAATTATCTTTTCCATTATAATTATCTTTTCCATTAAAATGATCTTTTCCATTATAATTATCGTTTCCATTATAATGATCTTTTCCATTATAATGATCTTTTCCATTATAGATATATTTTCCATCATAATTATCTTTTCATAATAATTATATTTTCAATTATAATTATTTTTTCCATTACAATTATCTTTTCATTGTAATTATATTTTCAATTATAATTATTTTTTCCATTATAATTATCTTTTTCATTATAATTATCTTTAACATTATGATGATCTTTTCCATTATAATTATCATTTCCATTATAATGATCTTTTCCATTATAATTATCATTTCCATTATAATTATCTTTTCCATTGTAATTATCATTTCCATTATGATTTACATTTCCATTATAATTATCATTTCCATGATAATTATCATTTCCATGATAATTATCTTTATAATTATAATTATGTTTTTCATTATAATAATCTTTTCCATTATAATAATCTTTTCCATTATAATGATTTTTTCCATTATAATTATCGTTTCCATTATAATTATATTTTCCATTATAATTATATTTTCCATTATAATTATATTTTCCATTATAATTATCTTTATCATTATAATGATCTTTTCCATTATAATGATCTTTTCCATTATAGATATATTTTCCATCATAATTATCTTTTCATTATAATTATCTTTACCATTATAATGATCTTTTCCATTACAATTATCTTTTCATTATAATTATATTTTCAATTATAATTATTTTTTCCATTATAATTATCTTTTTCATTATAATTATATTTTACATTATGATGATCTTTTCCATTATAATAATCATTTCCATTATAATGATCTTTTCCATTATAATCATCATTTCCATTATAATGATCTTTTCCATTATAATCATCATTTCCATTATAATTATCTTTTCCATTGTAATTATCATTTCTATTATAATTTACATTTCCATTATAATTATCATTTCCATGATAATTATCATTTCCATGATAATTATCATTTCCATGATAATTATCTTTTGCATTATAATTATATTTTTCATTATAATGATCTTTTCCATTATAATTATCTTTTCCATTATAATTATCTCTTCCATTATAATTATCTTTTCCATTATAATCATCTTTTTCATTATAATCATCTTTTCAATTATAATGATTTTTTCAATTATAATTATCATTTCCATTATAATGATATTTTCCATTATAATATTAATTTCCATTATAATTATCTTTTCCATTATAATTATAGTTTCCATTATAATGATCTTTTCCATTATAATGATCTTTTCCCTTATAATCATCTTTTCATTATAATTATATTTTCCATTATTATGATCTTTTCCATTATAATGATCTTTTTCCATTATAATGATCTTTTCCATTATAATCATCTTTTCCATTATAGATATATTTTCCAGTATAATGATGTTTCCATTATAATTATCTTTTCCATTATAGATATATTTTCAAGTATAATGATGTTTCCATTATAATTATCTTTTCCATTATGATTATCTTTTCCATTATAAATATCTTTTTCATTATAATGATCTTTTCCATTATAAATATCTTTTCTATTATAATTATCTTTTCCATTGTAATTATATTTTCATTATGATTATCTTTTCCATTATAATTATCTTTTCCTTTATAATCATTTTTTCCCTTATAATTATATTTTCCATTATTATGATCTTTTTCATTACAATGATCTTTTCCATTATAATCATCATTTCCATTATAATGATCTTTTCCATTATAATTATCATTTCCATTATAATTATATTTTCCATTGTAATTATCTTTTCCATTATGATTATCTTTTCCATTATAATTATCTTTTCCATTATAATTATCTTTTCCATTATAATTATCTTTTCCATTATAATTATCTTTTCCATTATAATTATCTTTTCCATTATAATTATCTTTTCCATTATAATTATCTTTTCCATTATAATGATATTTTCCATTTTAATGATATTTTCCATTATAATGATATTTTCCATTATAATCATCTTTTCCATCACAATCATCTATTCCATTATAATTATCTTTTCCATTATAATCATCTTTCCATTATAATTATATTTTCCATTATAATTATATTTTCCATTATAATGATCTTTTCCATTATAATTATCTTTTCCATTATAATTATCATTTCTATTATAATGATCTTTTCCATTATAATTATCATTTCCATTATAATTATCTTTTCCATTGTAATGATCTTTTCCATTATTATTATCTTTTCCATTATAATTATATTTTACATTATGATTATCTTTTCCATTGTAATTATCTTTTCCATTATAATGATATTTTCAGTTATAATTATCATTTCCATTATAATTATATTTTCCATTGTAATTATCTTTTCCATTATAATTATCTTTTCCATTGTTATTATCTTTTCCATTATAATGATCTTTTCCATTATAATGATCTTTTCCATTATAATTATCTTTTCCATTGTTATTATATTTTCAATTTTAATTATCTTTTCCATTATAATGATCTTTTTCATTATAATAATCTTTTCCATTATAATGATTTTTTCCATTATAATTATCATTTCCATTATAATTATATTTTCCATTATAATTATTATTTCCATTATAATTATTATTTCCATTATAATTATCTTTTAACTTGTAATTATTTTTTCCATTATAATTATCTTTTACATTATAATTATATTTTCCATTATAATTATGTTTTCCATTGTAATTATCTTTTCCATTATAATGATATTTTCAGTTATAATTATCATTTCCATTATAATTATGTTTTCCATTGTAATTATCTTTTCCATTATAATTATCTTTTCCATTAAAATGATCTTTTCCATTATAATTATCGTTTCCATTATAATGATCTTTTCCATTATAATGATCTTTTCCATTATAGATATATTTTCCATCATAATTATCTTTTCATAATAGTTATATTTTCAATTATAATTATTTTTTCCATTACAATTATCTTTTCATTGTAATTATATTTTCAATTATAAATATCTTTTCTATTATAATTATCTTTTCCATTGTAATTATATTTTCATTATGATTATCTTTTCCATTATAATTATCTTTTCCTTTATAATCATTTTTTCCCTTATAATTATCTTCTCTCCTATAATTATCTTTTCCCTTATAATTATCTTTTCCTTTATAATTATCTTTTCCATTATAATTATCTTTTCCATTATGATTATATTTTCCATTATAATTATCTTTTCCATTATAATCATATTTTCCATTATAATGATCCCTTCCATTATAATCAACATTACCATTATAATAAACATAACCATTATAATTACCATAACCATTACTATTATCCTTTCCATTATAATTATCTTTTCCATTATAATTATCTTTTCCACTATAATAATCTTTTCCATTATAATTATCTTTTCCATTATAATAATCTTTTCCATTATAATCACCATAACCATTATAATTACTATAACCATTATAATTACCATAACCCTTATAATTACTATAACCATTATAATTACCATGACCATTATAATTACCATAACCATTATAATTACCATAACCATTATAATTACCATTATTACCATAACCATTATAATTACCATTATTACCATAACCATTATAATTACCATAACCATTATGATTACCATAACCATTATAATTATCTTTTCCATTATAATAATCTTTTCCATTATAATCACCATAACCATTATAATTACTATAACCATTATAATTACCATAATCCTTATAATTACCATAACCATTATAATTACCATAACCATTATAATTACCATAACCATTATAATTACCATAACCATTATAATTACCATAACCATTATAATTACCATAACCATTATAATTACCATAACCATTATAATTACCATAACCATTATAATTACCATAACCATTATAATTACCATAACCATTATAATTACCATAACCATTATAATTACCATAACCATTATAATTACCATAACCATTATAATTACCATAACCATTATAATTACCATAACCATTATAATTACCATAACCATTATAGAAACCTTACATAACATTAATTATCCATAACCATTCACTAATTACATAATCGCATTATTACAATTACCATAACCATTATAATTACCATAAACCATCTATAATTACCATAACCATTATCTTACATTCTAACCACGATAACCTTTATAAATACGCATACCGCATCTATAATTACCATAACCATAACCAATTACTAATCACCATAACCATATATAACTCAACCTATAAAATAACCAAAAAATCTAAAATCCCATAAAATCAATTACATCCCAATATAATACCAACCCCCAACTCAACTAACAACCCCAAAATACATAACCAAACCATAATACTTACCCTAAACACTTAATAACATAACCATAACCAAATACTTACCCATACACCAATAAACAATACAAAAACAAAATAAAATACATACCCATTCAATATACATACCAACCATATAATCACATTAACCAACATTATCAACCTCAAAACCCAACCTCCCTCCCCTTCCCATTAAAATTACCATAACCATTATAATTACCATAACCATTTTTATTACCATAACCATTAAAATTACCATAACCATTAAAATTACCATAACCATTATGATTACCATAACCATCATAATCATCATTACCATTATAATTACTATAACCATTATGATTATCATTGCATTCATAATGATCATTATCAATACCATTATAATTATCATTACCATTATAATTACTATAACTATTATGATTATCATTGCATTCATAATGATCATTATCAATACCATTATAATTATCATTACTATTTTATTAACAATAACATAATTAATGTTGTCAGTGTCATTTTTATCCTGATATTAAAATTTTCATCAGAATTTCTACCATAACAATTATCATTGATATTTACATTGCCAGCACAATCGTTCATGACATTATCATCGGTTGATATAATTTATGATGACATTACCATTAAGATGTTTATCATCTTCATCATTATTGCCATTGTTCATATTCCTTCTTATTTTTTCCCATTATTACTACTATTAGTATTATCGTTAATAGCCCAATCCTAATTTTACTGTTAAAAGAAAAAAACATATATAATTTGGATGACTGTTTATTAACATTTGCTAAGAATGAGCCACTGAAGCCACAAGTCGCCTCATTTCTGAGTGAATGCATTACTAACCATATGTTTTTTTGTCTTGTTCGTACTCTCTTGTGACATCATAGTTATACGGCTCTTCCTCTGTATGTGCCTTACTAGGCCCTCATTATCGCAATCCTCACTTCTATAGTTTCTACAGTTTCCCCTTTATATGTACTCGCTTGTGAACAACTAGATGTTGTTTCCGCGAGAAAGTCTTTTTACAAAATTTACAGCTATACCGCTTTTTCTTTGTATGAATTCTCATGTGAGCCACTAGATATTGTTTCCGCGAGAAATTATTTTTGCAAACTTCGCAGGTATACGGCTTTTCCTTTGTATGTACTCTCATGTGCCTAACTAGATTCTGTTTCTTTGAAAAAGCCTTTTCGCAAACCTCACAGCTATACGGCTTCTCCTTTGTATGTACTCTCATGTGCCTAACTAGATTCTGTTTCAATTGAAAAAGCCTTTTCGCAAACCTCACAGCTATACGGCTTCTCCTTTGTATGTACTCTCATGTGCCTAACTAGATTCTGTTTCTTTGAAAAAGCCTTTTCGCAAACCTCACAGCTATACGGCTTCTCCTTTGTATGTACTCTCATGTGCCTAACTAGATTCTGTTTCTTTGAAAAAGCCTTTTCGCAAACCTCACAGCTATACGGCTTCTCATTTGTATGTACTCTCATATGAACAATGAGAAGGTGTTTATATGAGAAAGCCTTTGCGCAAACCTCACAGCAATGCGGTTTCTCCTTTGTATGTATTCTCATGTGACGAACTAGATTATATTTACGGGAGAAAGCCTTTTCACAAACCTCACAGATATATGGCTTCTCTTTTGTATGTACTCTCATGTGATAAATTTGATTATGTTTACGGGAGAAAGTCTTTTCACAAACCTCACAGCTATACGGATTCTCCTTTGTGTGTACTCTCATGTGAGTCGTGAGTTTGCTCATACAAGGAAATTTCTTGTCACACACTTCACATTTCCTTTCCTTATCGCTTTTTCTATGTAGAAGCTCTTCATTGCCTTCGCTGTGCGCCTCCTGATCCTCATCTGATGACCCCTTGGGCCCAAAATCCTCAGACACAAATGGAGCTGCTGTCAATACGTCATTGGATTCTTCAATATCCTTACTTGAGTCTCTTTCAAAATCTTCCTGTTTGAGATCTTTATAAAAGGGAAATCCGTGCTCTGTTGTTGCCCCAATCCGCTTCACTTCATCCCTCCGACCTCATTGCGTAATTCCAAGAGCTTTTCTTCCTTAATTATCTCACACAAGCGATCTCTTCGGTTACACCTTACGCTGGCTCTCTTCCTTGCATTCTCGCGCACCCCCATCCCACGCCCGTAGATTTCTCCTCACTCTCAATGAGTGGGGCCAAAAGGCAGCCAGTACCGACAGGAAAGTTTCATTGTTGCCTTTCTAAGGA
>NW_028234436.1:24711977-24714477 GCF_977035675.1 Penaeus japonicus
CATTCATGGCTGAGGATTTTGGGTCCAAGGGGTCATCAGATGAGGATCAGGAGGCGCACAGCGAAGGCAATGAGGAGCTTCTACATAGAAAAAACAATGAGAAAAGGAAATGTATTGTTTGTGAAGTGTGTGACATGAAATTCCTTTGTAAGAGCAAATTCACGACTCACATGAGAGTACATACAAAGGGAAAGCCGTATAGCTGTGAGGTTTGTGAAAAGTCTTTCTCTTTGAAACATAATCTAGTAAAGCATATGAGAATACATACAAAGGAGAAGCCGTATATCTGTGAGGTTTGTGAAAAGGCTTTCTCCCATAAACATAGTCTAGTAACTCACATGAGAGTACATACAAAGGAGAAACCGTATAGCTGTGAGGTTTGCGAAAAGGCTTTCTCACAGAAATATATCCTAGTAATACACATGAGAACACATACAAAGGAGAAGCCATATAGCTGTGAGTTTTGCGAAAAGGCTTTCTCACAGAAATATATGCAAGTAATACACATGAGAAAACATACAAAGGAGAAGCCATATAGCTGTGAAGTTTGCAAAAAGGCTTTTTCACGGAAACAAGGTCTAGTTAGTCACATGAGAGTACATACAAAGGAGAAGCCATATAGCTGTGGAGTTTGCGATAAGGTTTTTTCATGGAAACAAAATCTAGTTAGGCACATGGGAGTACATGCAAGATAAACCTTTTACAAGCCATGTAGATACCAATGGATTTACTCAGAAAGGAAGTGACCTTTGACTAAAGCAGCACATTCATTGCCATTGTTAATAAATAGTTATCCAAATAGGTTATGTTTTCCCCCTTGGTGATAATGCTTAAAAGTAGAGATTTGTGAAGAACCTCTTTACCAGAGAATGCATAAAGCCGTAGGGCAAATTGGTAGGGAGCTGGTGAGAGACATGAGGCAAGCAACATTTTTACATTGCACCTTTAAGAAAAAATATAAAATCCAAAAATGTAGTTTAACAATTCTTTAAAACCTCATATGCATAAAATGTGTTTGATATTCAGTAAAACTTTCTCCTGAGTTTCTAATTAATTCCTCAAGCATCTAAACTAAATGTTATGTTCTTTTTTTATGTCAAATCTATGGCACTTGTCTCCCCTAGTCGTGGAAGACATTAACGCTTACTAAAGAGAGAGAGAGAGAGAAAGAGAGACAGACAGGAAACCAGATAGAGAGAGAGGGGGGGGGAGAGAAGAGAGAAATAAAGAGAGGGAGTGACAGATAGACAGACAGACAGAGAAAGAGAGAGAGAGGGAGAGAGAGACTGACTCACTTTCTCTGTGTCTCTTTCTTTCTCTCTCTCTCTCTCTATATATATATATATCTCACTTTCTCTGTCTCTCTTTCTTTCGTTTTTTAACGAAAAGGCTTACAGTAAAGTCAAACTTGTGATGAGAAGAAATGCATTATTGAATTTTAATACTTCATTATCTTAAACTATGCATGGTTATACCAAAATTCAATTTATGGCACCCTTGAGGCTTCAATCCCCGAGGTGCTGGATATATAAAAGCCAGTACTGATGATTCTACTTCCGACTCGTTACATATATGTATATTATTTCATGGGGAAAAATCATATTTTATTTAGTAGGGGCATTGTATCTATGAATATATATGTGTATATATGTATACATACACATTACGCATACGCATACACAAACAGACACACACACACACACACACACACACACACATATATATATATATATATATATATACATATATGTATATATGTATATATGTATATATGTATATATGTATATATGTATATATGTATATGTATATATGTATATATGTATATATGTATATATGTATATATATATATATATATATATATATATATATATATATATATATATATATATATATATATATATATGTGTGTGTGTGTGTGTGTGTGTGTGTGTGTGTGTGTGTGTGTGTGTGTGTGTGTTTGTGTGTGTGTGTGTGTATGTGTGTGTGTGTATGAGAAAAACGATGAAATGCCAATTAAAGCCTTGTCTAGAGATCAGATAAGATATAAGAAAGAGTAAAACTTTAATCCACGGGGTAACTGGGAATTCCAGAGTATTGGATATAAACCTAAATAAAATACAGTACCAAATATAACTTCTGTCCCACTATGGTATGGTATTTCAGAGAACCAAAAAAACAAATGAGAGTACACACAAAGGAGAAGGCGTATAGCTGTGAGGTTTGCAAAAAGGCCTTCTCAAATAAACATGATCTAGTAACGCACATAAGAGTACACACAAAGGAGAAGCCGTATAGCTGTGAGGTTGGTGAAAAGACTTTTTCACAGAAACAACATCTAGTAACGCACATGAGCGTACACACAAAGGAGAAGCTGTATAGCTGTGAGGTTTGTGATAAGACCTTCTCACAGAAATATAATCTAGTAATACACATGAGAATACATACAAAGGAGGAGCCTTATAATTGTGAGGTTTGCAAAAAGATTTTTTCATGGAATCAG
>NW_028234436.1:24724477-24726977 GCF_977035675.1 Penaeus japonicus
GGTAATGTGAATGATAATGGTAATTAGAATGATAATGGTAATGAGAATAATAATGGTAATGAGAATGAGAATGGTAATGATAATGGTAATGAAAATGAGAGTGGTAATGAGAATGAGAATGGTAATGAGAATGAGAATGGTAATGATAATGGTAATGAAAATGAGAGTGGTAATTTAATGAGAAGGGGGGGGGGGGGGGGGGGGGGGGGGGGGGGGGGGGGGGGGGGGGGGGGGGGGGGGGGGGGGGGGGGGGGGGGGGGGGCGGGGGGGGGGGGGGGGGGGGGGGGGGGGGGGGGGGGGGGGGGGGGGGGGGGGGGGGGGGGGGGGGGGGGGGGGGGGGGGGGGTGGTGAGAATGGTAAGGAGAATGGTATTGAGAATGAAAATGGTAATGAGAATAGGAATGGTAATGAGAATGAAAATGGTAATGAGAATGAGAATGGTAATGAGAATGAGAGTGGTAATGAATATGATAATGCTAATGAAAATGATAATGCTAATGAATATGATAACGGTAATGAGAATGAGAATGGTAATGAGAATGAGAATGGTAATGAGAATGAGAATGGTAATGAGAATGGTAATGAGAATGAGAATGGTAATGAGAATGAGAATGGTAATGAGAATTAAAATGGTAATGAGAATGAGAATGAGAATGGTAATGAGAATGAGAATGAGAATGGTAATGAAAATGAGAATGAAAATGGTAATGAGAATGAGAATGGTAATGATAATGAGAATAGTAATGATAATGAGAATAGTAATGATAATGAAAATAGTAATGATAATGAGAATAAGATTAAGAATGGTAATGAGAATCAGAATGGTAATGAGAAAGAGAATGGTAATGAGAATCAGAATGGTAATGAGAATCAGAATGGTAATGAGAAAGAGAGTGGTAATGAGAATGACAATGGTAATGAGAATGACAATGGTAATGAGAATGACAATGGTAATGATAATGAGAATGGTAAGGAGAATGAGAATGGTAAGGAGAATGAGAATGGTAAGGAGAATGAGAATGGTAAGGAGAATGAGAATGGTAATGAGAATGAGAATGGTAATGCGAATGGAAATGGGAATGTGGATGGTAATGAGAGTGAGAATAAGAATGGTAATGAGAATGGTAATGTGAATGAGAATTGTAATGGTAATGAGAATGGTAATGAGAAGAAGAATGGTAATGAGAATGAGAATGGTAATGAGAATAAGAATGGTAATGAGAATGAGAATGGTAATGAGAATGAGAATGGTAATGAGAATGAGAATGGTAATGAGAATGAGAATGGTAATGAGAATGAGAATGGTAATGAGAATGAGAATGGTAATGAGAATGAGAATGGTAATGAGAATGAGAATGGTAATGAGAATGAGAATGGTAATAAAAATGAGAATGACAATGGTAATGAGAATGACAATGGTAATGAGAATGAGAATGGTAATGAGAATGAGAATGGTAATGAGAATGAGAATGGTAATGAGAATGAGAATGGTAATGAGAAAGAGAATGGTAACGAGAATGAGAATGGCAACGAGAAAGAGAATGGTAATGAGAATGAGAATGGTAATGAGAATGGTAATGATAATGAGAATGGTAATGAGAATTAAAATGAGAATGAGAATGACAATGTGAGTGAGAATAAGAATGATAATGAGAATCAGAATGGTAATGAGAATGGTAATGAGAATGAGAATGGTAATGAGAATAAGAATGGTAATGAGAATGAAAATGGTAATGAGAATGAGAATGGTAATGAGAATGAAAATGGTAATGAGAACGAGAATGGTAATGAGAATGAGGATGGTAATGAGAATGAGCATGGTAATGAGAATGAGAATGGTAATAAGAATGAGAATGGTAATGAGAATGAGAATGGTAATGAGAATGAGAATGGTAATGAGAATGATAATGGTAATGAAAATGATAACGGTAAAGAGAATGATAACGGTAATGAGAATAATAACAATAATGAGAATGAGTATGGTAATGAGAATGAGAATGGAAATGAGAATGTGGATGGTAATGAGAATGAGATTCAGAATAGGAATGGTAATGAGAATGAGATTGAGAATAAGAATGGTAATGATAATGAGACTGGGAATAAGAATGGTAATGAGAATGAGAATGAAAATAAGAATGGTAATGAAAATGAGAATGAAAATAAGAATGGTAATGATAATGAGAATGGTAATGACAATGAGAGTGGTAATGACAATGACAATGAGAATGAGAATGAGAATAGTAATGAGAATGAGAATGAGAATGAGAATGAGAATAGTAATGAGAATGAGAATTGTAATAAGAATGAGAATGGAAATGAGAATGAGAATGGTAATGAGAATGAGAATGGTAATGAGAATGAGAATGGTAATGAGAATGAGAATTATAATGAGAAGGAGAATTATAATGAGAATGAGAATGGTAATGAGAATGAGAATGGACATGAGAATGAGAATGGACATGAGAATGAGAATGAGAATGGTAATGAGAATGAGAATAGT
>NW_028234436.1:24734477-24751977 GCF_977035675.1 Penaeus japonicus
CATTAACTATGATATAAATTATAATGCGCTATATATATATATAAATGTATATTTAATATATATATATATATATAAATATATATAAGATTATATAATATATATATATATTAATACACACACACACACAACCACACACACACATAGTATATATATATATATATATATATATATATATATATATATATATATATATATAGATATTATATATAAATATTTATATATATATATAATATAAATATATATATATATATATGTTTTTATATATTATAGATATATATATATATATAAATATAAATATATCTTTATAATAGATATATGTATGTATATATATACATAAATATATACTAAGACTATATTTATATATATAGAAATAAATAATATACATATATAAATATATATGATATATAATATAATATATATAAAAATATATTATATATATAAACTATTTTATATATAATAATATCAGCACACACACACACAACTCACACAAACACACACACACACACACTCACACACACTATAATATATAATATATATAGATATATATGATATAATATATATATATATATATATATTATAATATATATATAAATATTATATAATTTATATGTTATATATATATATATATAAATGTATATATAATATATATATAATATATATATATATATATATAAATATATATGTGTGTTTGTGTGTGGTGTGTTGTTGTGTGTGAGTGGTGTGTGTGTTGTGTGTGTGTATGTATAAACATATATAATATATATATATAATATATATATAAATATATATACAATATATAAAAATATATATATATTAAATATATATATGTACACACACACACACCCACACACCACAACACACACAAATAATATATATATATATATATATATATATATCTATATATATAAATATATATATAAATACGCATATATATATATATAAATATATATACATATACATAATAAATATAAATATATATGTATATAATGTATATATTTAATACAATATATATAAAAAATATATATATCTATAAATAACTAAATAATAATATGTATATCTATACCTATCATATAAATAAAAATATATAAAACATATATAGATAGATAGATATAACAAAAAAACTCTTAAAGATTAAATGATTAAAACACAATTATAAAATAAATTTAGAAACTATAAAACAATAAAATGAAAGGAACATTAAAAATGAAGTATAAAATTTAAAAGTGCTGCAAAAGGCAAGCAGTAAAACATGAACTGATAAAAGTCGACCGGAAAAAAGGTAAAATTGAGAAACGTAAACAAGGGAGAGAGGCGTGCGTCAACACAAGGCTCGGCGGCTGAGGAAACAGATAACTTCTTAAAAAGTTGAAAGGTTAAGATACTTAAAAATAACTTTAACATAAATACGCAAACAAATAAGAGTGAAATGTAAAACGTAAGGGAAGGGGATAAGGCAAAGAAAGATATAAAGAAGTAAAAGGAGTACAATAAGGGGAAGTTGGTGCTGCCAAGCTCAGAACATTGGCTCCTCCTCCTCCTCCGCCCAGTCCAATGAAAGCAGATCACGGCCTAAGCCGCTCCGCCCCCCCCTGGAGGAAGGCGTGGCTTCGCTCGATCCAGTCGGGCGACCAACCACGAAGCGAGTCGGTCTGTTTACAAACCAACCTGCGCCAAAGGGCGTTAAGCGGAGCACAGATGCCAGCTCGTGCAATCGTGATGTTAACACGAACTGAGGGTCTCAGCTCGCGTGGGAGCCTCCCTAGCCTCGTACAGGGAACCACAGGGAAACGTTCGCGCAAACAACAACGTACATCATGATATATTGTCATGATGTATTCATGATATATTGTCATGATGTATTCATGATATATTGCCATGATGTATTCATGATATATTGTCATGATGTATTCATGATATATTGTCATGATGTATTCATGATATATTGTCATGATGTATTCATGATATATTGTCATGATGTATTCATGATATATTGTCATGATGTATTCATGATATATTGTCATGATGTATTCATGATATATTGTCATGATATATTCATGATATATTGATATCATGCAGATAATACGACATATACAGCTCTCCAGACGCCATGACAAAGTCACCTCTTGTGGGAAAGGGACGTCAGAACACATTTTATAGTTGAAGTACGTAAAGGAAAGTCATCGAGAGTGTTGCCATGTGACTGGGCTAGTGTTGCCATATTTGGGGGTTTTCCGGATTTTTTTTTTCTTGAGTTTTCCCCAAAATCCCCTGCCGGTCCCGAGACTTGCATGCACATAGTGATCAATGAAAAGTACAATAATATCAATACCACTGGTTATAGTAATAACGAGGGAGATGATTACAATGGTTTCAGTTAAGAATAGAGAGAAGGAGAGAGAGACTATGTGGAAGAAATAAAGAGATATGAAAATGAGCGTAAAAGAGAGAAGGAGAGATAGAGAGATGGAGAGAAAGAAAAAAAGAAGAAGAGAGAGAGACTATGTGGAAGAAAGGAAGAAATGTGAAAATGAGAGTAAACGAGAGAAGGAGAAATAGAGAGATGGAGAGAAAGAAAGAAAGGAGATAGAGAGACTATGTGGAAGAAAGAAAGATATATGAAAATGAGACTATAGGAGAGATGGAAAGAAAGAAAAAAAGGAGAGAGAGAGACTATGTGGAAGAAAGAAAGAGATATAAAAATGAGAGTAAACGAGAGAAGGAGAAATAGAGAGATGGAGAGAAAGAAAAAAGGAGAGAGAGAGACTATGTGGAAGAAAGAAAGAGATATGAAAATGAGAGTAAAAGAGTGAAGGAGAGATAGAGAGAGGGAGAGAAAGAAGAAAAGGAGAGAGAGAGAGACACTACAGTATGTGGAAGAAAGAAAGAGACTTAAAAAAAAGAGTAAAAGAGAGAAGGAGAGATAGAGAGGGGCAGAGAAAGAAGAAAAGGAGAGAGAGTGAGACTATGTGGAAGAAAGAAAGAGATATGAAAATGAGAGTAAAAGAGAGAAGGAGAGATAGAGAGAGGAGGAGAAAGAAAAAAAGGAGAGAGAGAGACACTACAGTATGTGGAAGAAAGAAAGAGACTTAAAAAAAAAGAGTAAAAGAGAGAAGGAGATATAGAGAGAGGGAGAGAAAGAGAAAAAAAGAGAAAGAGTGAGAACGACTGAGTGAGTGAGTGGGACATATATATATATCAAATATATATATATATAATATATATATAAATATATATATATATATCTAATATATATATATATACAAATATATATATATATCTGTATGTATGTATGAATATACAGAAAGAAAAAGAGAGTAAGGGAGAGAAAGAGAGAGGGAGATAGAGACAGAAAGAGAAAGCGAGCGAGAGAGAAAAAAGTGAGAGAGAGAGCGAGCAAGAGAGAAAAGAGAGAGAGAGAACGAGCGAGATAAAAGAGAGAGAGAGAGAGAGAGAGCGAGAGAGAACGAGAAATGAAACGTGAAAAGGAAAGTACATCCCTGAGAAGCTGAATTAAACACGAGTTGTTCATTCTGTAATTACAAAAGTATAAGCATCTTTATCCTAGCCTAATCAGTAATTATTCCAACATTTTCATACCCAGTAACGTAGGGAAAGACAAAATATACAAGTCTATGTTAAAATTCGTTTTCTTTCCATGACTGCGACAAAGAAAACGGAGGATCAATGACGTCATCGCCGGCTGACAACGCTGTCACCCGCGCGGCCTCAGTTCTCGTCAAGACTTGAAGAAGAGATTACTTCAGTCCCCGCAGTGCAGTCCTCTCCTCCTCGTAGTGAGAGACGTGGTTAATTAGTCGTAAGATAACTCACACAGGATCCCTTCCCGTGCAAAGGAAAGCAACAGCGGAGATTGCAGCGGCACTGGTGAGGAACAGAGCGTGAAAAAGTTCAAACCAAACGTGGGAGAAAGGTTCTGAAAAGGTATGGTTCCACGGGAGTTACGAGTGATGGCGAATCATTTTAGAATATTTTTTTATGGCGATAATTGTCTGCCTTTGAGTGCTGTGGAAAAGAGAGGGAAGTCTGAACGAAGGAAATGTTGCAAAGAAGGGTTGAAGTGTTGCATTTCCAGTGTGTTGCAGGAGGCCGCGTGGCAGGACTGTGCAATCAACTCTTTCTGTTGTTGTTGCACATTATGTCAGTGAGTGGAGTGTGGTTATCTTCTTTTCTCTAAAGTATTTTGGTGTTGGTCGAAGGAATCTCTTGCTTTTGCATCTCCGAATACGTGATGGAAGTGTGGGTGTGTGTGTGTGTGTGGGTGAGTTGTGTTGTTTATGTGTGGTGAGTGGTGTGGTGTGGTGGTTTGTTTGTGTGTGTGTTGGTGTTTGTTGTTGTTTGTGGGGTGTGTGGTGTGAGGTGTGTGTGAGTGTTTGTGATGTGGGTGGGTGTGTGTCTTTAAATTGTGTGGTGTGGGTGGGGGGGGGTGTGTGTTGGTGTGTGTGTGGGGGGGTGGGGGGGTGGGGGTGGGGGGGTGGGGGGTGGGGGGGGGGGTGGCTGTGTGTATGAGTGGGTGTGTGGTTGTGGGTGTGTGGTGTGGGTGTAGGTGTGTGGGTGTGAGTGGGGGTGTGGGTGTGTGTGTGGGTGTGTGTGTGGGTGTGTGTGTGTGTGTGTGTGTGTGGGTGTGTGGGGGGGGGGGGGGGGGGGGGTGGGTGTGTGTGTGTGTGTGGGGGAAGGGGGTGTGTGTGTGTGTGCTGTGTGTGTTGTGTGTGTGTGTGAGTGAGAGTGTGTGTGTGTGTGTGAGTATGTGTGTGTGTGAGTGTGAGTGTTTGTGTGTATGTTTGTGTGGAGGGTGTGTTTGTCTGGTAGTGTGAGTGGGTGTGTCTGTGGTGGGTGGTGTGTGTGTGTGTGTGTGTGTGTTGTGTTGTGTGTTGGTTTGTGTGGGTGTGAGTGTGTGAGGTGTGTGTGTGTTTGTGTGTGTTGAGGGTTTTAGTGTGGTGTGTGTGTGTGTGTGTGTTGTATGTGGTGGTGTGGGTGTGGTGTGTGAGTTTGTGTGTTGTGTGTGTGTGTGTGTGTGTCGTGTGAGTGTGTGTTGTGTTGTGTGTGTGTGTGTTTGGTGGGTGTATCTATATGGGTTTGTGTATGTGTGTTGGTGTGATTGTTGGGTGTGTGTCGGGGTGTGTGTGAGTGGTGTGGTGTGAGTGTGAGGTGTTTGTGTGTGTTTGTGTGTGGGGTGGGAGGGGAGTGTGTGTTTGTGTGTGTGTGTGTGTTTGTGTGTGGGTGTTTGTTGTGTAGTGTGTGTGAGTGTGGTAGAGTGTGTGTGTCAGTGGGTGGTTTGTTGTTGGTTTGTGTGTGTGTGTGTGTGTTTGTGTGTGTGTGTGTGTGTGTGTTGTCGTGTGTGTGTTGTGTGTGTGTGTGGTGTGTGGGTTAGTGGGTGGGTGAGTGCTGTGTGGTGTGTGTGTGATAGTGTGGGTGTATGTGTGTGTCGATTGTGTGAGTGGTTTGATTGTGTGTGTGTGTCGTGTGTGATGTGAGTGGTGTGAGTGAGGGTGGTGGTGAGTGTGTGTGTTTGTGTTGTGAGGTGATTGAGGGTGGGTGATTGCGAGGAGTAATGGAGAGCGTGCGTGCGTGAGTAAGTGAGTGAGTGAGTGAGTTAGGTGTAGTTAGTGTGCGTGTGTGGGTGTGTGTGTGTGTGGGTGTGTGCTGTGGTGAGTGGTGTGTGGGTGGTGTGTGTGAGGTGTGTGTGTGGTTGTTGTGTGTGTGTGTGGGTGTGTGTGGGTTGTGTTTGTGTGTGTGTGTTGTGTGTGTGGTGTGTGTGTGTGTGGGATTTGTGTGGGTGTATTTGGGTGTGGTGTGTTTGTGTGTGTTGTTTGTGTGTGTGTGTGTGGAGTGTGTATGTGTGTGTTGTGGGTGGGTTGTGTTGTTGTTTGTTTTTTTTGTGTGTGTGGTGGGTGGTTTGGTTTTGTTGGGTGTGAGTGAGTGTCGTGGTGTTTGGGTGTTTGGGCATGTGTGTGAGTGTGAGTGTGTGTGTGTGTGTGTGTGAGTGTGTGAGGTCTGTGGTCTGTATATATGTGTGTGGTGTTGTGTGGGTGTGTGTGTGTGTTGTGTGTGTGGGTGTGTGTTGGTGAGTGTGGTGTTGTGTGTGTGTGTGTGGGTGTTGTGTGTTGTGTGTGTGTGTGGTGGGTTTGTGTTTGTGTGTGTGTGGGTGTGTGTGGTGTGTGTGTGTGTGTGTGTGGGTGTGTGTGGGTGTGGCGGGTGTGTGTGTGTATGTATGGAGGTAATATAATGTGTGTGGGTGTGGGTGTGAGTGTGTGTGGTAGGTGTGTGGGTGGGTAGTGTGTGTGTGTGTGTGTGTGTGTGCTGTGGGGGTGTGTATGTGTGTATGAGGGTGTGTGGGTTGTGTGTAGGGTGTGTGTGGTGTTGTGTGTGTTGGGTGGGTGTGGGGGGGTGGTGTGTGTGGGTGTGGGGGTGTGGTGTGTGTGTGTGTGGGGTTTGGTTGTGTGTGCTAGTGTAAGTATATATATATATCTATTTATGTCTATAATATCTTGTATCTATATTTATATATATATATATTCTATATAATATCAATATATAATATATATATATATATATATCTATATGTGTGTGTGTGAGGGTGGTGTGGTGTTGCTGTTGTGTGTGTGTTTGTGTGGGGTGTGGTGTGTGTGAGGTGTGTGGGTGTGTGTGTGAGTGTGTGTGTGTGTGTGTGGTGTGTGTGAGTGTGTTGTGGGGGGGGGGGGGGGGGGTGTGTGTATGTGTGTGTGGGGTGTGTGAGAGTGTGTTGTTGTGTTGTGTGTGTGTGTGAGTGTGTCATGTCTGGTATGTCAGTATGTGTTATGGTGAGTGTTTGTGAGTGTGAGTGTGTGAGTGTGAGTGTGAGTGTGGTGTGGTGTGTTTTGTGTGTGTGGTGTGTGTGTGAGTGTGTGGTGTTTGTGTGAGTGTGTGAGTGTGGTGTGGTGTTTTGTGGGAGGGTGTGTGGTGTGTTTGAGTGTGGTGTTGTTGTGAGGGGTTGTTGAGTTTTGGGGTCGTGTGGGGCGACCAGGGGGCAGGAGGAGTGTGTGTGTGTGTGGTGTGTGAGGAGTGTGTGTGTGTGATGTTTGGTGAGAGTGTGGTGGTGAGAGATGATTTAGTTTGTTTTTGGTTGTGAAGGAAGGGGAAGGTGGGGAAGTGGTTGTGGGGGAGTTTGGGGGTAATTAAAAAAAAAATTTCCTCCCCATATTAAACTCTCAAAAATTTTCAACCCCTTTTTATCTCTTTTTTAAAAAAATACTTTTTCAAAGGTGGGGTGTTTTGTGGGGGTGTGTTTTTTGGGTTTGTGTGTGTTGTTGTGGGGAGTGTGTTTTGGGGGTGTGTTGAATTTGATTGTGTGTGTGTGGTTGTTTTTTTTTATTTGGTTTCGTTTGGATTTTCGTAAATATATATATATATAATATAGTAATATATATATATCTATATAATAAATATATATAATATACATATATATATATATAAATATATATAAATAATATATAATATAGATGTTTATATGTACATAAAACTATATTTATATATATATATATATATATAAGTAATATATATAAATAATAAATATATATATATCTAGATTACCTATAACTAAACTCTCTCTCTATATATATGTAATATATATATATAAATATATTTATATATAAATATATATATATATATATATATATATATGTACACACATACACACAGACACATATATGTGTTATTATATATATATAAAAATATATATATATATATAAAAATATATATTTATATATATATATAAATAAGATATCTATATATGTAACACACACACACACAAACACATATATGTATATATATATAAATAAAATATATATATAAATATATAATATATATATATTATATATATATATATATGTATATATATATATATATATATACATATATATAATTACCTAAACATATAATATATATAATTAATATATATATATATAATATACATATATATCAAAATAATTTTATATACTAAATTATATATAAATATGTATAATAGACATATATAAAATATATATATATATATAAATATATATATCTATTAAATAAAATATATGGACATATATATATATAAATATATAAATATAAATAAATATATATATATATATATATATATATAGGTACTTATATATATATAAAAAATATATTATAGATCCGGTAATATATATAATATATCGATATAATATATGAAGATATAAATATATATATTTATAGGTACCATATATATATATATATATAAACATTATATATACAATATAAATATCAATATATATATATATATATATATATATAATATATGTATATATATTTATATGTAAATATAATATATATGCATATATACATATATATATATATATCTATCTATATAAATATATATATTATATATATAGAAGTAAATATATATATATAAATATATATATATAAATATATAATTATATATATATATATATAAACCTATGAAAAATAAATATATATATGTAATATATATAAATATATATATATATATATATATATAATAAATAATATATATTTATGTATATATATATGTATATATATTACCGATAAATAAATAGTGTATGTATATTAAATATATATATATATATATATATATATATATAATATAATATCTATATATAAAATATATTATATATATATATTTATATAAATATATATATATTTAATATATATATATATATACTATATATTATATATATATCTATATATATATAGATAGATAGATATATATAGGTAAGCCTATACTCCCAGAATAGTATCTGTGCTGTATTTGCTTCACTATAATGTCCATAAAATCAAAGAAAGCACACGTTTGTGATTGTGAACAAACTAATATGTTGAAATTTCCAGATAAAGGTAAGGTCCTCAGATTTAACAATTACGGTTATACTTACCCACCCTCGCGTCTCGCTTTCTTCGATTAATAGACGGGATTTAGACCGAGAAGGGAGGAGGAGAGGGAGATGGAGGAGGGCGGTAGGGGGGGGGGGGAACTATGTCACCTCGGTCTCGACGCGGTTTGAAGATTCCCTCGCCAGAATGACTTCCTCCTTGTCAAGTCTCGTTGAGTCACATAGCGTCTAAATACAATACCGTTTACGCTCACGCCATGGTGGATTATTTACCTAATGACGCGAGAGACTTCGTCTGTCGTCAGAAGCAGATCTTCTGCCACGACTACATAAATACGTTCAGTCGACTGCAAGAGACGTGTCTTCCCGATCGCGCGGTGATCCGAAGTACCCCGAAGCAGAACGATATATGGGAGAGTGATTATCAACACGCTCAACGGGTGTGGGAAATAACTCGTTGTCAGGCGCTGGGGGATTATTTGTTGCTTTACTGTAACTTGGGCGTCGGTCTCCTGGCTGACGGATACATGAAATACTGGAACGCGATTCACGAGTTCTACGGTCTCGATGTTGCCTATGACGTGTCCGTTTCATCTTACTTTAGCGTTATGTTTTAACAACAAATCCATTGTGAATATTAAACGACCCAATTATCTAGGTTCTCATATACTGGAATTAGCAAAAAATCACATGTGCCGTTTTGGTATAAGGTATAGCTTCATAATGAGCCGAAATACAGCGAATGAACTCACTGATTTCAGGAGCTTCCCTCCTCTACATCCTTGTTACGGTAACGAGCGGAAGGGGAAATTCGGTCTCCTGAAATCTGAAACTGGAGCGTCCATAATCAAAGAATCGATTGTGCTGAAACCGAAGAGGTACTCGCTTCTTCTCCATGAAAATGATGATGATCAGATTGCGCGGTGGAAAGGCGTTCCAGTTCACCAGCAGAAACACCTCACACGCGCATTGAAGGGAGAGTTACCTCCGCCCACTGAATGCTACGGGACTCGCAACGGGAAGGTCATCTATCAACTACGCGCGTGACAAAACGGACTCTTTGTAGGTCACTTTCACCCAGACTATGAATGGCCGCGAATGGAGGAGGAGGAGGAGGAGAAGAAGGAAGAGGAGGAGAAGGAGGAGGAGGAGGGGGAGGAGGAGGATGAAAAGGAGGAGGGGGAGAAGAAGAAGAAGAAGAAGGAGGAAGAATAGGAAGAGGAGAAAAAAGAGGAAGAGGAGGAGGGGGGGGAGGAGTTGGAGGAAGAAGAAGAAGAGGAAGAGGAAAAAAAGAAGGATGAGGAGGAGGAGACATATATATATATATATATATATATATATATATATATATATATATATATATATATATATTATAAATATTATAATGAGATCATATAGTATATATTAATATATATATCTATGATATATATATAATATAAATATATATAATAATATAAAATATATAGATATAATCTATATAAATATATAATATATTAAAAATATGTATATATACATTATTTTATATATATAAAATATATATACATATATATATTTATATAAATATATAATATATATATAAAGATAATATAATAAATAATATAAATATATATATAAAATATATATAATAAATATAATATATATAAATATATATATAGCATATATATATATATATACATATATATGTATATAAATATATATATATGATAGGTGGCGTAATATATATAATATCTATATTAAATACCAAATATATAAATATATATATATATATATATATATAAATATATATATATATATATAATATATATATATAAAATATATAAATATATATATATAGATAGGATAGATATAATAGATAGAATAGAAATAGATATAGACATATAGAGAAATAGATAGAATATATGATAGAAAGATTAGATATAGATATATTAGGAAATATAGATAGATTATATATGCTATAGATATATCATAGATATATCCCTATTATTTAAAAAATATATATTGTAATATATATATATATATAAATATATTATATATAATAGTATATTATATATATATAAAATATATATATATATATGATAAACATATATATCTATATACTATAAAAAATAAATATATATATATATATATAATATATATTGTGTATATATAAATATATATATATCATATGTATATTATATAAAATATATCAATAATATCTATACTATACATATACATATATATATAAATATATATACATATATAAAATGAATATATTATAATATGAAATATACAAATATCTATATAATATATATATATATATATATATATATATATATGTATAAAGATAAATAAATATATATTAAAAATAGATATGTATGAATAAATAACATATACATATTCTATATATTTACATAAATATATTATAAGTTTATAATATATATATATAAATCTAAATACCTAATAAGTAATATAATCTACATCGAATATATAAGTCTAATATATAATATATATATAAATATAATGTATATATAAATATATCTAACTATATCTATATAGTATAATATATAAAATACGAATATATTTATATATTTATATATAAATATATATATATATATTACTATATATATAATATATATATAAAATCTATATAAATATACGTATATATTATATATATATATATAATATAAATATATATATATATATTAAATATAATATATATATAATATATTTATTAATATTTATATTTATATCAATATATATAAATATAAAAATATATATTTAAGTATAAATATATAAAAATATATATAAGTACATCTAATATATATATATAAATATATATATATATATATATTTATTTATATATATACATATATATAAATATATATTTATATATATACATATAGAATCCAGATATAATTTATATATATATATAATTTAAATATATATTTATATATTTTACATAATATATATTTATATTAAATATATAACTATATATATATATATATATATATATATATATATATATATATATAAAAGTACAAACACACAACACAGACACACAAAACACTCACACAACAACCAGACACACACACACGACATATATTAAATATATATAAATAGATAAGCTAGATAGATAGATAGATAGATCGATAGATATAACTATAGGTCGATCTGAATCACTCATGTGACCGACTAGCAATCACTAAAACAAGGTCGCTCTCTCGCTCTCTCGCCTGCTAGATCACAAGTCTAAACACAACTATAAGTTACACTCTCACACAAACTCTCTCTCACAAACTTCACACACTCACAACACACTCACACAACAGCACACACTTTTTCTGCTTACTCTTCCTACTCTTTTGCTTCCTCCTCCTCCTCCTGACTCTTCTTCCTCCCCCCCCGTCGGCCCGTTCGTCTGCTTCGTTCTCTTCTTCGCCCATCACACACCCACACCACACACACACACACACACACACACAACACTAACAACACACACACACACACCACACACACACCACTCACAACACCACACAGACTCACCCACACACACACATACCACACCACACCACACACACACACACACACACACACACCACACAAACACACACAGACTCACACACTCACACAAAACAACACACAATCACACACACACCCACACAGACACAAACCCACACACACACTACACACACACACAAACACACACACACACACCACTCACAAACAAAACTCACACATACACAAACACACACATACACACTCTCACACTCCCACACACTCACACACACAACCCACCCCACAATAACTCACACACATCACTCACACACTCACACACACACACACCCCTCAAACACACACACCACACCCACACACTATCACACTACAACACACTCCACAAACACACACACACACCACCACACTCACACCCACACACACACACACACACAACACACCCCCACCCACACCACTCAACACCAACACAACACACACACTCACACACACACAATCACTCTCTCACTAACACACACACAACTACACACACACAACAGTCAGTCACACACTCACACCCACACACACACACACACACAACACACACTCACACACTCACTTACAGACATAACTCACACACACCCTACACACACCACACCACACTCACTTCACACACACACTCACACACACACCACCACACACTCACACACACACAACCACACACAAACACACACACACACACCACAAACAACCCCACTCACACACACACCCACTCACACACCCCACACACACACCACACACCACACCACACACACACACACAACACACACACACACACAACACACACACCACACACCACACTCACTCCACACACACTCACACACACACACCACACACCCTCAACACCCCACACACACACACACAAAAAACCCACACTCACACCACACACACACACACACATATTAATTTAGTGCCGTGTTATTAATCCAGTTATGTGCACGTTATTGTGTATTTTTGTAATCCTTATGATATAAATATATACAAATATATATATATATTATATATATATATATATATATAAAAAAGTATATTTATATTATATATCCTCTATATATACATATTATAAATATATAAAACATATAAAATCTATCATATAAAACATATTCACAAAATATATTCCAAACATATACTATATATACATATTATCAACATATTAAATAAATAACAATCACATATAACTAATATAAAATATATAATATATAATTAAATATATATATATATATACAAACACACACAGACACACGAACACACACTTACACACACATATATAGATAGGTAGGTAGATAGATAGACAGATAGATAGATATATAGATATAAAGGTAGATAGATAGATAGATAGACTGATAGAAAAATGTGAATAAATATATGTGATGGGTAAAAGAATGTCCCTGCTTCTACCAGTTCGCGTAAAAGGTATATATCCCAAATACTGATACTAATTTGCGTGATGGGCAAAACGGGTCCCGCCCGTCGCCTGGCAACCCCGAAATATGTGGCAGCTAGCAGATTAGAATGATCTAATTCCCACGAATCATAATAAGTATAAAGGGTATTGTCAGAACAACACGGTAGCTAAAAAGCATTTAACAATAATTATAACTCAAGATACTATATATAGAACATTATTTACAATAAAGGGCACAATGTTTTTACACGCAAGGGGGATAGCCAAAGACTATCTAGCAAAGCTAATAATACCTGTAGCCTATAGTTTAAATTCGATAACACATAAGGAAAACACAGAGAACTGCACAGAGTAGAATGAATTTAAGTCCACTAAAGGCACTAAACACACTCATACCTGGAATCCTATGAGGAGAGTGTAAAGGGAGACAGGAGAATCGTCTCTCGCACTTGAAGACTAATCTTATCTGTGTAAATGATTCAATGACATATTTTTTTGAAACGGATCCTGGTCACCTCGAGGTGCTAGAGGGGTACCTCATCATTCTGGGCAGGGGCGCAGCTGCCTCAGACCCCCGGCTGTGATGGCCCACACATGGCCTCACAGTGTGCGGTAAAAATGAGTGGGGAGAGAGTTTCGTGGTGCCACACGCCTTCCATGCGCGACTCCAAATAGGGCAACTAGGGATGGTCCTAGGTAACAAGGAGACGTTGTATTTGAGCGAGATTAACACTAGAAATATTTACATTATTCCTTCGTATAATAGAACGAAATTTTTGAATGATCTTCTATCATATAACAAAATTAAGTACCTTGATATCGTCTCTTCTCCACGTTTACTCCTACCAAACTCGTCCCGATCATTGGTAAGAAAATCTAGATATACCGAAAAGAGAATGTCAAAATCAGCGATAGCTACAAGAAGCAGAGGGCCGTGATCAGTGGAACGAAAATATAACGAAGAGATCAGGAAATGAGCCGTTGGCAACGTCCTCAATTATTGCAATTGCACAAGATCAAATGGTTGAGCAATCGAGTGCAGGCTTCTCGAGATGGGCTGCGCTGGTTACAAGGATTGACCTGCGTCTGGTAGGACAATGCCCTTTCCGGCATCCATCACTAATCGTATCTGAAAAAACTTATAACACGTAAACTATTGCATACGAAGTGCTAGACGGGGACGGGTAAAGGGCATAGGAAGCAGTAAACTTGTGCAGGATGCTGTTATAGAGATACAAGGGGTAATCATAGTTATGAATTAACTCTAGTTTTAAAATAACATCGCAACCTAAGAATGAAAAATTGTGACAAAGGTACGTATATGATAAGCTGCCTCTTGTTAATGATCAACAAATATTATACGTTATGTCATAACATTTTCAAAAACAATATAAAAACTAGCAAAGTGAGGTGATGTAAGTATCAATAGTAATATAACTCATAAATTAGGTATAATCCAAGTAATGGTAAATATAATACAAAAAGGATACAAAGAATACGACTTGGCAAATAAGCATCGGGTGGTTGCGGGGTCTTGCTCATGTAGTGCGATGCAACGCAACAGACGCGCGCTTCGGCAATGGGTCGAGTTGTCGAGTTTCAGACAGGGTGCTTGAGCGGAAGAAGCAAGCTCGAATCATCAGCATGTTGCAAATATCGCGGTATCCTGTCTAAGATCAGACCTGGTGGAAACAAAATCATTCTCTTTTTTACTCTAGGACGTCCCCCGGGTTACATGATGAAACCCGAGAGTTGCCAACAATTGCAAGGATTTGACTGCATCAGGAACCGTTAATACACAGCATAGAATGGTCCTGGTATCGACAGATGTGGGAAAGTTACCAGCATGGAACTCATCAAGCAAGGTAGAGTGAAAATTTAGTACTTATTATATTGAAAAATATATCACTATATGCAAATATAATAATATGTATTCGGCAATAACAAGAATTAGGAATTACTTTTCCTGACTGTTCAACTGCATTATTTGCTGACAATACTTACACGCAGTAGCAGTCCCCGGAATTCACTCGAAGGGATGAATCTATGTGCAATACAAATATGTGTCTGTCTGTGACATACAGTGATGCATTTAATGCGTAAAAATAGTAAGTGGTAAGATGTAGTTTCATAACCATATAAACAAACTGAGTCTACGTCCCTATCGGGAAGTGACAGAGATACGCGGCAATATGCGGGGGGCGGAGGGGCCAAAATTAGAAAGAAAAACATGTGAATGTGTATGATGTATGTAAAAAAAAATAATAGCCAAATTACCAACCCTATCTAATCCTTTAAATAGGCATGACCGGATGTCAAGATTTGGGACAAAGTGGGTAAAAAAATATCATGAATATGCTTATGAAGGAGAAAAAAATCCAAATATCAACCGAATCCAGTTCTTCAATTAATTAGAAGGCACGACATGAGTCAGATCGGATGAGACTGGAAAAAATAATGTTAATGAGAGCTGAAAGAAAATAATATTATATCATTGACCTGGAGGTCGTTCCGTTGCGGAATAGGTGATTTACTTTGATTGACCATGCTAGTGGTCGGTAAGATTATGCGCCAAATTGAACGCTGTCTTAGCTCGAGTACAAAGATAGATATGATGAATTATTAGACTATGCTAGGATATTTCAATTGCGTGGCCGAACTCATCCTTCTGAAATAAGGTGCGGCGTAATAGCTAAGATCGGGGCAACTGAAAGAAATACCATTAATATGTATGTGGTTGATATGTGAGGTTTTTTATAAGTTGTGGCCGGGGGGGGGGGGGTGGGGGGGGGGGGGGGGGGGGGGGGGGGGCCATTAATATGTGCATAACTAATAAAAATGCGGAGTTAGCAAGCCTGGAACGTCTGATAAGTGATAAGCGCGCTATCTCTGTATGAGAGAATTAATTGTGACGTCAGGTTGTTAAGATCTCCACGGCGTGGGTACCAGAGTACGAAAAAAATAACCCGTAATTCGCGGTTTATTCAATTTTGATACCATAGATACGCGGAATTAGGGTGTGAGATGCATATGCAATGGGCGTCATGCAATATTGCAATGATGGATGAAGGAAGGTCCGCCGATAAGTGAGGTACAGTAGCTGGAGAAAGGCAAAGTTAAGCTGAGAAGCTATAAAATATGAAAAGATGAATAAACCTTTTCCTGACTGTCCTAATGAACGTTGCGTTCAGTAATATCATGATAAGATATTTGGCGTTCCGATAGACCCATGAAATGTTTCGAAAGGTCGGAAACTCGGAGAGGCCTATGATGATGTTGTCGAAATTGACAATTGCTTAGATTTAAAAAATAATGACAATCATATCATACGATGATTAAAGTTACTTGCAATTAAGTTATGAAAATATGGAAGTAACAATAATGCAATGAAAATGCAAACATAGTCAAATAAGACTAGACAATGAAATAGGAATAAAGCTAAGAAACGAACATGCATCTGTCAGCATTTCTAGCTAAATGAGATGATAAAAAAAAAAATATTCACAATGCGAAGTGATGTAACATGTTAAGATATGAAATAATTGCCATAAAAATTGTAATAAATTAATTATCATAAGTGCACCAAGTCATAAAAATGAACAAAACTATCAAAACCTTGACTGTTCCGTGATGCTAAACAAAAACATAAGAAATTTTCACACAATGTCTGCGGGCGATG
>NW_028234436.1:24756977-24761977 GCF_977035675.1 Penaeus japonicus
TAAAAAAAAATATCAAAATATAAAATATAACTAACGTAGATATAATATAAAAATGTGAGTGTGTGTGTGTGGTGTGGTGTATTAGAGAGACACACACACACTCATACACACACACACAACGACACACACACACACACAAACCCATCAACTCAAAAAATCGCAAAAATTCCCACACACACACAACACACACACACACAAAAACACACACACACACAACACACTCGACATACGACCTCACTCACACACCATAGATGTATAGTATAGATATAGATATATAATATATAGATAGACTCACACATGACTCACAACACACTCAATCACACAACACACACGCAAACACAAAAACACACACTCACACACAACACTACACCGACACGACACACACGAAAAACGGAGTACACGACACACGACACACACACACACACACACACACACACACACAACACACATCACACACACACACGGGACACACCCCCACACACACACACTACACGACACACATAGCAAAACCACACATACACACACACACACACTACACACTCACACACACACACACACACACCCACCCCCACACACACCCACAGCCCCCCCCCCCCACACCCACACGACTACAGCACACATTACACACACCCACACACACACACACACACACACACTCACACAGCACCTACAACACACAAACACATATAGATATATTATATTTATATAATATTTATATATATACCACACACACCCAATCACACACCCACACACACACACACACACACACACACACAACGACAACCCTCACCCCCCCCACACACCCACACACACCACACACACACTCCACACTCCAAACACACACTCTACACACTCTACTAACTCACTCACACAAAAACACACACTCACACACACACAACCACACACACAAACACACTCTCACTAACACACACTACAAACTCACACCACACTCACCACACACACAGACCCTGACTCCCACCCACACACACGACACACACTCAACACACTCATACACACATACTCACACATACACACCACACACACTCACCCCGCCCCCTCCCCCCCCCCCCACCCACCCCCCCCCCCCCCCCCCACCCTCCACTCACTCCCACACGCACACCTCACACACACTCACACACACACACACACACACAAAAAGACACACACATCCAACAATCACATTCACATAGGATACAAGAAAAAACACACACCACAAACACAAAAACACACACACACGCAATACAAAAAACACACACACACTCTCACAAACACACACGCACACACTCACACCCACACACACACACACTCTCACTAACTCACTCACCTCTCCCACACACAACACTCACACACACACACTCACACATACACACACACACACACATTCCCACACACACACTCACAAACACTACCAATACACTTCACACACACACACACACACACACACACACACACCCCCACCACACACACAACCCACCCCCCCCCCCACCCCCCACCCCCCCCCCCCCCCCCCCCCCCCCCCCCCCCCCACCCAACCCCAATCACTCACACACCACCACACTCACTCTCACACACACACTCACACACTCACACTCACACACCCATAATACTCATACTACAACTGAACCACACATCACAAAACACTCACACTACTCTCCACACTCTATCACACACTCTCTCAGTCAAACACTATCAACATCAATCCATCTCACCAATATATCTCACTATCTAACACTATAATGAAAAACTCTTATCTCACTCTCACTCCACTATATATCTCTAAAAATAATAAAGGACAGTGCTAGACTTTACACCCATATATTTTTTACCTATATATCAATATCTATAAATTATATATATATAACTGTATATATATTAAAATATAAATAACTAAACAACTATTATACATAGATATCAAATCAATATAATATCTCTCATATATATATATCGACACAATAAGTATAAATATAATTCTATAACTCGATACATCTCAATAAATACATATAATATTTATATAAATATATCTATAAAAATATATATATATATATATATAATAAATCTACATATGTATATATATATAATACATCATATATGTCTTTTTGTGTGTTTGTGTGTGGGTTCTTATGTGCCGTTTACTGACTATATTTTCTCTATTATTAGTATTTTTTATGACTATCATATTTAGAAATTATGAACTGATAATTTTTTTGTATTTACTTCGTATTGAGTTTTCTTGCTTTGCTGTAGATGAATATTATTTTTCCTACTGTATTTATTATTAATTCATTTTATTTATTAATTTGATTTATTCATCCCAAGTTTATTTAATTCATTCTTAATAACTTATTCTGTTTAAAATTTTATTCTTATTAATATGAATATTAAGTTTACTTTCATTTATCTTACTTTTCATATTATATTCAGAAGGTGACGATGAACTTCCTGTCGGACTGGCCGCCTTTAGCCCCACTCAGGGACGAGGAAATCTACGGCGCAGGGGTCGCAATCAAGGAAGAGGCCAGCGAAGGTGTCACCGAAGAGACGTGTGTGGAAATTAAGGAAGAAAGCCTTGATTACGCAGATGAGGCGAGGGATGAAGTGAGCGAGGCAACAATCGAGCATGGGTTTCCCTTCTATAAACATCTAAAACAGGAAGATTTTGAAAGAGACTCAAGTAATGTTATTGAAGATTCCAATGACGTATTACCAGCAGCTCCATTTGTGGCTGAGGATTTTGGGCCCAAAGGGTCATCAGACGAGGATCAGGCGGCGCACAGCGAAGGCAATGAGCAGCTTAGAAATTACGATAAGAAAAGGAAATGTGTTTGTGATGGCAATAAATTCCTTTACAAGAGCTATCTTATCAACCATATGAGAGTACATTCAAAGGAGAAGCCGTATAGCTGTGAGGTTTGTGAAAAGTCTTTCTCACGGAAAGGACATCTAGTAGCGCATATAAGAGTACACACAGGGGAGAAGCCTTATAGCTGTGAGGTTTGCGAAAAGACTTTCTCTATGAAATCTAATCTAGTAAAGCACATAAGAGTACACACAGACGATAAGCCGTATAGCTGTGAGGTTTGTGAAAAGACTTTCTCACAGAAACAAAATCTAGTAACGCACATAAGAGTACACACAGGGGAGAAGCCTTATAGCTGTGAGGTTTGTGAAAAGACTTTCTCACGGAAAGGACATCTAGTAAGGCACATAAGAGTACACACAGGGGAGAAGCCTTATAGCTGTGAGGTTTGCGAAAAGACTTTCTCTGTGAAATCTAATCTAGTAAAGCACATAAGAGTACATACAGACGAGAAGCCGTATAGCTGTGAGGTTTGTGAAAAGACTTTCTCACGGAAACAACATCTAGTAAGGCACATAAGAGTACACACAGGGGAGAAGCCTTATAGCTGTGAGGTTTGCGAAAAGACTTTCTCTGTGAAATCTAATCTAGTAAAGCACATAAGAGTACATACAGACGAGAAGCCGTATAGTTGTGAGGTTTGTGAAAAGACTTTCTCACGGAAACAACATCTAGTAACGCACATAAGAGTACACACAGGGGAGAAGCCTTATAGCTGTGAGGTTTGCGAAAAGACTTTCTCTATGAAATCTAATCTAGTAAAGCACACAAGAGTACACACAGACGAGAAGCCGTATAGCTGTGAGGTTTGCGAAAAGACTTTCTCTATGAAATCTAATCTAGTAAAGCACACAAGAGTACACACAGACGAGAAGCTGTATAGCTGTGAGGTTTGTGAAAAGACTTTCTCACGGAAACAATATCTAATAACGCACATAAGAGTACACACAGGGGAGAAGCCTTATAGCTGTGAGGTTTGCAAGAAGGCCTTCTCACAGAAATCTAATCTAGTAACGCACATGAGTGTACATACAAAGGAGAAGCCATAAAGCTGTGAGGTTTGCGAAAAGGCTTTCTCTCAGAAACATAATCTAATAACTCATATCAGAGTACATACAAAGGAGAAGCGATAAAGCTGTGAGGTTTGTGAAAAGACTTTTTCTCGGAAAGAAAGTCTAGTTGTTCACATGAGACTACATAAAAAGGAGAAGCCATACAGTTGTGAGGTTTGCAAAAAAGCTTTCTCTTGCAAACATGATCTAGTAAGGCATATGAGAGTACATACAAAAGAGAAAAAATATTGTTGTGAAGTTTGTGAAAAGGCTTTCTCACATCTAGTAAAACACATGAAAGTACCTATGAAGGTGAAGCCATATAGCTGTGAGGTTTGCAAAAAAGCTTTATCTTAGAAATAGAATCTTGTAAGGCACAGGAAAGTACACTGAAAGGAGAAGCCATATAACAGTGACGTGTGATAGTAGCAGCAATGGATTCACTCAGAAATGCGGTTTGAGCGGGATATTCTCCGTAAATTTTAATAAACAGCTATCCAAGTATGATTTAGATTTTTCACCTGATAATAATACTTCAACTATTACATTTCCCTGCCGCAACAGAATATATACTGTCAAACGTTTCGCCGTTTATACATATATATATATATATTATATATATAATAAAGCAATGATATATATCCATATATATATATATATATATATATATATATTTACATGTATATACATAGCCTACATATAATCACCCGAATACGCCAAATATACTCAATAACAGACCTCGATACACCAATACCGTCTACCACACAACTAAGTATATCACACACCATTATACTAAGCATACTTTATCATCACCAAACCCTGAATCGATACTATACTATATATATATTCCAATATATATAATATACTACTATCCATATAATATATATAATTATATAAACTTACCATTATACATATCATACTATACTACTCTATCTATCTCTACACCCCCCCCTCTTACTCCCTATATACAACATCTTCTACTTCCCTCATCATATACTATACTATATATAATATATTTTAATCCAATATATCATACAATATATATACCTATATATCATATATCAACCCTCACTATAATATAATCCCCATAT
>NW_028234436.1:24766977-24774477 GCF_977035675.1 Penaeus japonicus
ATGATTATTATCAAAATCAATAGTTATGTTATTCATGATGATATTGTCAAGAGTAATTATATGACAACGGTACAATGTTAAAGGTGATATTAATGATGATAATGATAATGACACAAACGATGATGATAGTATAGAGAAAATTATATCATTGATAGTTATAATGGTAAAGATCATGTTCAATAGAACTACTGATATTGTTTTCACAATTATCATTATTGTCATCATTACCATCATGATCATTTTATCGTCATCATTACCATCATGATCATTTTATCGTCATCATTATCCTCGCCACTATTATTACCATCAATCATAGAAATCGGAACATTATTGTCATTATTACTATCATCAATATTATTATGAACCTTATCTTTCGTATCATTATTAGTATCATCCTCATTCTATATTGTTATGCGAGTGATGATAATGACGCAATATCAATAGATGGTATAATGACCAGGGAAAATAATCACTATCTAGCGTTACAATTGTCATCCATATCATTATCATCCTCATAATCATTCCCATCATTGGAATTATCACAGGTTCTCTATCTCGTCATTGCCATTATTGTTATCATATTAACCATTTTCATAACGTTCTTAAATATAATTTTCCTTTCCCTTATCATATAATCATATTCATCATTAATATCATTATCACTATATTGATAATGATATTCATTATCATCGTTATTATCATATTGATAATCATATCAGAACCACGATCACTGTTATCATTATCATCATGAATATTTTGTTCATTATCATGAGAGTCACGATTGTTATTACCATTATCATTTTATTATCACTAATAGCATTACCTTTATTACCAATATTATTATTGTTAATACCATTATTATCATTGTTAATACCATTATTATTATTGTTAATACCATTATTATTATTGTTAATACCATTATTATTATTGTTAATACCATTATTATTATTGTTAATACCATTATTATTATTGTTAATACCATTATTATTATTGTTAATACCATTATTATTATTGTTAATACCATTATTATTATTGTTAATACCATTATTATTATTGTTAATACCATTATTATCATTGTCATTATCATTTCTACCATTATCATCATCGTCATTATCATTTCTACCATTATCATCATTGTCATTGTCATTTCTAACATTATTACCATTATCACCATCAACACTGATATTGCCATTGCCAATGTAATCCATATGGACAGTGTTCCTATTCATTATTGTCATCGTTATTTTTTCAATTATAATTTCGTCTATTATTATTACTATCATTGTTATTGTAATTATTGCCATCTTTACTTTTATTATTACCATTATCAGTCATTCATGGAATTATTCTCAACACAACAACAAATACAGTTTTCCTTCTCTTATAACAAACAGTTCCTGAACAAGTGGAAAGGCATGGCGATTGCCCTTCCTCGTCCCTCAAGACCTGGGGGGAGCCTGGAGTTCCCTTGCTCTCCCACCGCCTCTCCCTTCCAGTCCAGTCACGGCTTCGGTGAGCGAAAAGCCTCCTGCGTTGACGCCGAAGGAAAGGCAACAATCGGGTGGTAGAAGGTCGGCTGTGTGGAGAGCGAAGGAAATCTCTTCTAATCACTTCGTCGACCGTGTTGAAATCAGGTATGGAATTTAACAACAAAGCATAAAAATGGGGGGATATATCTGTACAGTTATTATGCTGGTATGTGTGAGAATTATCTGCATTTGTGAGCAAATTGTCTGTCTGTAGTGGCGCTATATATGCTGTGAGGTTTGTGGAAAAGGCTTTTTCCTTCCCCATAGTGACTAGTCTAGTAACTCACATGAGAGTACATACAAAAGGAGAAGCCGTATATCTGTGAGGTTTTTGAAAAGTCTTTTTCCCATAGATATAGTCTAATAATTCACATGAGGTACATACAAAGGAGAAGCCGTATATCTGTGGAGGTTTGGTGAAAAGACTTTTTCCCATAGGAAGTATAGTCTGTAACTCACATGAGAGTACATAACAAAGAAAGCCATATAGCTGTGAAGTTTGCAAAAAGGCTTTTTAAGAAAAAAGGAAGCTCAAACTATTTTCTTATGCAACTTATTATAGAATATATGAATTTGAACATAAATATTGATGATTTGTACAATGAGCATAATTCTGAACCAGACACGATACTTCTCTTCCCTTCATTATAGCTAAATATGCTCTGCCACATAGCCTGATGTTTGTGTTCAGTAAAAAATTCCCTTCTGAAATTTCTTTTAAATTCCTCAAACCGTTAATCTAAATATTATGTAATTTCTTTATGTCAAATCTTATAGCACATGTCTCCCCCTAGTCGTGGAAAACTTTAACGTTTAACTGTCTGTCTGTATGAAATACGTGTCTGTCTGTCTGTATGAATACGTGTCTGACTGTCTGGTAGAATACTGTCTGTCTGACTGTATGAATACTTGTCTGTCTAGTCCTGTATGGGGAAATAAGTGTCCAGTCTGGCTGTATGAATACCTGTATGTTACAGCACTCCCTGTCTGTATGAATACGTGTCTGTCACGTCTGTATGGAATACGTGTATGTCTGTCTGTATGAATACGTGTCTGTCTGTCTGTATGAATACGTTGTCTGTCTGTCAGTCTGTATGAATAAGAGTCTGTCTGTTCTGTATGAATACTGTCTGTCTGTATGTATAATACGTGTATGTCCTGTCTGTAATGAATTACGTGTCCCCTGTCTGTCTGTATGAATACGTGTTGTCTGTCTGTATGAATACGTGTCTGTCTGTCTATGTATGAATACGTTGTCTGTCTGTCTTGTATGAATACGTGTCTGTCTGTCTGTATGAAATCTGTGTCTGTCTGTCTGTATGAATACGTGTCTGTCTGTCTGTATGAATACGTGTCTGTCTGTCTGCATGGATACCTGTCTGTCTGTATGAATACGTGTCTGTCTGTATGAATACGTGTCTGTCTGTCTGTATGAATACGTGTCTGTCTGTCTGTATGAATACGTGTCTGTCTGTCTGTATGAATACGTGTCTGTCTGTCTGTATGAATACGTGTCTGTCTGTCTGTATGAATACGTGTCTGTCTGTCTGTATGAATACGTGTCTGTCTGTCTGTATGTATGTGTGTCTGTCTGTCTGTATGAATATGTGTCTGTCTGTCTGTATGAATACGTGTCTGTCTGTTGTATGAATACGTAGTCTGTCTGTATGAATACGTCTGTCGTCTTAAGACTGTCTGTCTGTATGAATACGTGTCTGTCTGTCTGTATGAATACGTGTCTGTCTGTCTGTATGAATACGTGTCTGTCTGTATGAATACGTGTCTGTCTGTATGGATATGTGTCTGTCTGTCTGTATGAATACGTGTCTGTCTGTATGAATACGTGTCTGTCTGTCTGTATGAATACGTGTCTGTCTGTCTGTACCCCTCCCCCCCCCACCCCCCCCCCCCCCCCCCCCCCCCCCCCCACCCCCCCTGTATGAATACGTGTCTGTCTGTCTGTATGAATACGTGTCTGTCTGCCTGTATGAATATGTGTCTGTCTGCCTGTATGAATATGTGTCTGTCTGTATGAATACGTGTCTGTCTGTATGAATACGTGTCTGTCTGTCTGTCTGTATGAGTACGTGTCTGTCTGTATGAATATGTGTCTGTCTATCTGTATGAATATGTGTCTGTCTGCTTATATGAATATGTGTCTGTCTGCTTATATGAATATGTATATATTTGGAAATGCTTGTGTATATACGTTTGTGCATGTATTTTAATATGCATTTGGATGCATTTTTATGCGTGGCAATAAGCTAATGTCGAAACACTCACGGGTTTAATTTAATATTATCTGTGATTTTTCTTATTACCATTATTTATTACCACTAACTTATCTTATCAATCCTATCATTTTTGTTGTATGTCATCTTCAGAAGACGACGATGAACTTCCTGTCGGACTGGCTGCCTTTGGCCCCACTCAGGGACGAGGAAATCTACGGCGCAGGGGTCGCAATCAAGGAAGAGGCCAGCGAAGGTGTCACCGAAGAGACGTGTGTGGAAATTAAGGAAGAAAGCCTTGATTACGCAGATGAGGCAACAACAGAGCATGGATTTCCCTTCTATAAAGATCTCAAACAGGAAGATTTTGAAAGAGACTCAAGTAATGTGACTGAAGATTCCAGTGACGCATTGCCAGTAGCTCCATTCATGGCCGAGGATTTTGGGCCCAAAGGGTCATCAGATGAGGATCAGGAGGCGCACAGCGAAGGCAATGAAGAGCTTCTACATAGAAAAAGCGATGAGGAAGGTAAATGTGCTGTTTGTGACAAGAAATTCCTTTGTAAGAGCAAACTTACGACTCACATGAGAGTACATACAAAGGAGAAGCCATATAGCTGTGAGGTTTGTGAAAAGGCTTTCTCTTGGAAACATGATCGTAGTAAAGCATATAAGAATACATACAAAGGAGAAGCCGTATCCGTATATCAGTGAGGTTTGTGGAAAAGGGCTTTTTCTTTTTTTTTCTTTTCCCATAGATTATAGTCTAGTAACTCACATGAGAAGTACATACAAAGGAGAAGCCGCGTATATCTGTGATGGTTTGTGAAAAGGCTTTTTTCTATTTCCCATAAATATAGTTCTAGTAACTCACATGAGAAGTACATACAAAAGGAGAAGCCATATAGCTGTGAAAGTTTGCAAAAAGGCCTTTTTCATTGAAAACGAAATCTAGTAACGCACATGAGGAATACATACAAAGGATAGAAGCCATACTAGCTTGTGAAGTATGCAAAAAGGCTTTTTCCGGAAACAAGATCTATGTGTTAGTCACATGAGGTACATACAAAGGTTATGAAGTTCATTATAGCTGTGAAAATTTTGCGAAATTGTAAGGTTTTTTCATGGTGTGGTGTGTGGTTTGGTGGGTGATGGTTTCATTTGGTTGTTTATAGTGTTCACGGAGTGGTATGTTAGTAATACGGGTAATTAAACTACAAAGGTTTGTTAATTGGCTACTCATACGGAGAGTACATGTAAGACAAACTTTTTGGGCTTTTACAAGCTTGCAGATGCATTGTAGATACCAATGGATACACACATGAAAGGAAGTGACTTTTGGCTTATAGCAGTCGCATTCAATTGCCCTTGGTTAATAAACAGTTAATCCAAACAGGACTTATGTTTCTTTCTCTTGGTGATAAATGCTTAATAAGTTGATATCAGAATGTTGGCACAAGAAACCAATCGATTTGTGAAGAGAAACCTCTTGTACCAGAGAAGGCATTGTGCCTTTGTACGGGAAATTGAGATGAGAGAGATTGGAAGGACAAGCAAACATTTTTTTTTTGTACATTGCACTAACTTGTTAATAAAGAAAAAATATAAAAAAGGAAGCTCATTTATTTCTCATATGCAACTTATTAGAACACCAAAATCAATGAATTTGAACATAATTTTGATGATTTGTACAATAGATAATTTCTGATAACCCGCCGATACCAGAGAAACGAGACCTTTTTCTCTTCTTCCTTCACTTAATATAGCGTAAACATACAAGCATAAATATGCTCTTCTGTCTTTCTGCTCTGGGGCCTGGATGGCTCTGCCCACTAGCCTGTGTTTGAAGGTTCAGTAAAAAATTCCTTCTGAATTTCTAATTAAATTCCTCAAACCCATTTAATCTAAATATTATGTAATTTCTTATGTCAAATCTATAGCACACTTGTATTCCTTACAAAGCACAATTGTCTTCTCCTGTCTCCCCTAGTCGTGGAAAGACTTTAACGTTTAAATTAACTGTCTGTCTGTATTGAATTACGTGTCTGTAGTCTGTATGAATACGTGTCTGGTCCTCTGTCCTGTATGGATACCTGTCTTCTGTCGTGTCTGTCTGAATATTGATATACGGTTGTCTGTCTGTTCTGTATTTTTTTTATTTTTGGGAAATACGGAGTCTGTCTGTCTGTATGGAATACGTGTCTGTCTCTGTCTGTATGAATACCTGTCTGTCTGTTTGAATACGTGTCTGTCTGTCTGTATGAATACGTTGTCTGTCTGTCTGTAGAATACGTGTCATCCCCCCCCACCCCACATCTGTCTGTAAGAATACGTGTCTGTCTGTCTGTATGAATACGTGTCTGTCTGTCTGTAATGAATTTACGTGTCTGTTCTGGTTCTGTCTGTATGAATACGAACCGGTGTCTGTCTGTCTGTTATGAATACGTGTCTGTCTGTCTGTTATGAATACGTGTCCTGTCTGTATGAAATTAACGTGTCTGTCTGTCTGAATGAATAAAATTTAGTTGTCGTGTCTGTCTGTCTGTATGAATACGTGTCTGGTCTGTCTGTAATGAATACGTGTCTGGTCTGTCCCTGTATGAATACGTGTCATGTCCTGTACTGTGTCTGTATGAATACTGTCGTGTACTGTCGTCCTGTACGCATACGGACTGTCTGTCTGTCTGTATGAAAAGGTAAAACTACGGTCATCTGTCTGTCTGTCTGGTATGAAATACATAATACGGAACGGTGTCTGTCTGTGTCTGTATTGAATACGTGTCTGTCTGTCTGTATGAATAGTGTCTGTTATCTGTATGAATACGTGTCTGGTCTATCATGTAAGCATACGTGTCTGTTGTCTGTCTGTCTGAATCCGTGTCTTCTGTCTGTCTGTATGAATACGTATGTCGGTCTGTCTGTATGAATACATGTCTGTCTGTCTGTATGACTTAAGTGTCTGTCTGTCAGTATGAATACGTGCTGTCTGTCTGTATGAATCACGTGGTCGTCTGTCTGTATGAATAGTGTCTGTCTGTCTGTTTGAATACGAGTATGTTGTCTGATGAATAGTGTCTGTCTGTCTGTATGAAAATGTGTCTGTCTGTTCTGTCTGAATACGTGTCTGTCTCTCTGTATGAATACGTGTCTGTCTATCTGTATGAATATGTGTCTGTCTGTCTGTTATGAATATGTGTCTGTTGACTATATGAATATGTATGTATTTTTTGTTTATGTATTTCAATATGCATTTGGCTGCATTTGTATGCGGGGCAATAGCTAATGGCGAACACTCACGGGTCTCATTTCATAATATCTGTGAGTTTTCTTATTTCCATTATTTATTACCATAATTATTTATCAATCAATCATTTTTTGTTTGTATGTCATCTTCAGGAAGACGGACGATGAAACTCTGTCGGACTTGCTGCCTTTGGCCCCACTCATTTATATAGAGAGTATAGATGTTATCTATTAGATAATATATATAAATATATATATATATATATTTATCAATGAATTAAATTTATTTATAGTATATATGTATTACACATACATATATATTATTATATATTAATATAAATATATATATATATATTTATATATATCTTTTATTATATATTTATATATATATTATATTATTATATATATTATATATATAATATATATATATATATAAATGAATTAAATAAATAAAATATATATATACACATTAATATATATCTATATATATATATATA
>NW_028234436.1:24784477-24786977 GCF_977035675.1 Penaeus japonicus
TAGGGGTCGCAATCAAGGAAGAGGCCAGCGAAGGTGTCACCGAAGAGACGTGTGTGGAAATTAAGGAAGAAAGCCTTGATTACGCAGATGAGGCGAGGGATGAAGTGAGCGAGGCAACAACAGAGCATGGATTTCCTTTCTATAAAGATCTCAAACAGGAAGATTTTGGAAGAGACTCAAGTAATGTGATTGAAGATTCCAATGACGCATTGCCAGCAGCTCCATTTGTGGCTGAGGGTTTTGGGCACAAGGGGTCATCAGATGAGGATCAGGCTGTGTACAGGGAAGACAATGAGTGGCTTCTACATAGAAAATTCGATGAAAAATGGAAAGGTAATGTTTGTGAAGTGTGTGACAAGAAATTCCTTTATAAGAGCAAATTCACGAAGCACATGAGAGTACATACAAAGGAGAAGCCGTATAGCTGTGAGGTTTGCGAAAGGGCTTTCTCTGAGAAACAGAATCTAGTAAATCACATAAGGGTACATACAAAGGAGAAGCCATATAGCTGTGAAGTTTGCAAAAAGGCTTTTTCATTGAAACGAAATCTAGTAACGCACATGAAAATACATACAAAGGAGAAGCCATATAGCTGTGAAGTTTGCGATAAGGCTTTTTCACGGAAAAATATTCTTGTTACTCACATAAGAGTACACACAAAGGAGAAGCCATATAGCTGCGAAGTTTGCGAAAGGACTTTTTCACACAAATCTAGTATGGTAAAGCACATGAGAGTACATACAAAGGAGAAGCCATATAGCTGCGAAGTTTGCGAAAGGGCTTTTTCACACAAATCTAGTATGATAAAGCACATGAGAGTACATACAAAGGAGAAGCCATATATCTGTGAAGTTTGCGAAAAGGCTTTTTCAAAGAAGCAAAATCTAGTTAGTCACATGAGAGTACATGCAGGACAAACCCTTTAATATAGACAACAATGGATTCACTCAAGGAGCACATTCATTGCCATTGTTAATAAACAGTTATCCAAATAGGTTATGTTTCTTTCCCTTGGTGATAATGCTTAAAACTTGATAATCGAATGTTTCCTATACAAGAGATTTGTGAAGAACCTCTTTACCAGAGAATGGATCGCGTTGTAGGGCAAGTTGGTAGGGAGCTGGTAAGAGACACGAGGAAAGGGACATTTATATATTGCACTTTTTTAAGAAAAAAATATTAGGAATATAAAAATGAGGCTTAATGATTTTAAAAAACTACATATGGAATTTTTATAGAACGCCATAATGCATGAATTTGGGCACTGATTATTCGAGAAGATAAATTATATACGAGAATAATTCTGATACCAAACACGAGTTTTCACTTATAGCTAAACATAGAATCACTAAACATCTGTATTCCTTACTTTTAGTAAAGGGAGTCAGAGTCCCACACAGCCACAAACACGCCCTTCTGAATTTCTGATTCTAATTCAATTCGTCAAGCTTCTAGACTGAATGTTATTTCGTTTCCTGCATCAGATCTATTGCAATTTCTGCTTATGATGATCATGTTCTTGATTTTGGATGTCGTTGCTCACCTCTGGTTTTGAAAGATGTCAACATTCACGAAAGTGCGCATCCTGTTTTCATTCTTTATGACCAAGGCAAGTCAAAAGAAAATGGCAACAACGTTTATGGTTAGGATTTTTTATCTATTTCTTTGCTTATATTTTGTTTATTTTACTATGTCTTTTTTTATGGCCTTATTTTGGCGAAAAAGTACTTATATTCATTTGACTATTTTTTATTAATTCTCCTCTCCCTCATTTAATCATGACGCCATAAACAAATTGTGAAGTTCCTTTTTTTAACGAAACATGCTTACGGTATAATCAAATTTGTAATTAGAAAGCAATGCTTCATTGTATTTATAGTTTTTAATTCCTATATATTGTAATAACAATAACTGGAAAATATCCCCTAAACTTCTTGAAATATCCATACTTATGCTTCATTTCATTTTTAAAAATGACGTAGAATTTAGTCAGGACGCACAGTGCGCGTCTAGGGGTAAAGAATGGTCATATATACGTCGATAAAATGCAAATATGACATTAGTCAATTAATTAATTACACTGAAGCCAAATATACCCGCGCGCATACTAACAGGATATCGATATTCTACGCGTAAATGGTCGACTTGTGTCTGGTTCTCAGGCATCACTGCTGCCAGATCAGGGCGTGTATATCTGACCCAAGGCTCGAAGGCTCCCGCAGACGGAGATAATCAAAGTTTACCATTTTAAGCAACTTTAATAGGAATCGATGACCCTGACTATGAGGATGTCAAATAAGCACTTGGAGGAGAATTGGGAGAACTTATTGAGGGAGAACTTATTGAGATAATTAAGAATGAAATTTAAAGTGCCGTTTGCCCAATGAGAGTACATACAAAGGAGAAGCTGTATGACTGTGAGGATTGCGAAAAGGGTTCTTTGAAATGTAGTCTAGAACAGCACATAAGACGCCTCTACTTCAACCACACAGGTCATGTA
>NW_028234436.1:24791977-24799477 GCF_977035675.1 Penaeus japonicus
AGTGAAAAAGTTTTTTTGCAAATCTCACAGCTATACGGCTTCTCCTTTGTATGTACTCGCATATGATTGGTGAGATAGCTCTTATAAAGGAATTTCTTGCCACAAACTTCACAAACAAAACTTTTCGTTTTCTTATCACAATTTCTAAGCTCCTCATGACCTTCCCTGTGCGCCACCTGATCCTCATCTGATGACCCCTTGGGGCCAAAATCCTCACCCAATAATGGAGCTGCTGGCAATGCGTCCTTTGTATGTATTCTCATGTGCATTGTTAGATATTGTTTCCGTGATAAAGCCTTTTCGCAAACTTCACAGCTATATGGCTTCTCCTTTGTATGAACTCTCTTGTGCCTTACTAGACTAGATTTATGTGAAAAGGCCTTTTTGCAAACTTCACAGCTATAAGGTTTCTCCTTTGTATGTATTCTCATGTGGTTTAGTAGAATAGGTTTCTGTGAGAATGCCTTTTTGCAAACCTCACAGCTATACGGCTTCTCCTTAGTGTGTACTCTTATGTGCGTTAGTAGACTACGTTTCTGTGAGAAGGCCTTTTTGCAAACCTCACAGCTATACGGCTTCTCTTTTGTATGTACTCTTATGTGCGTTACTAGATGATGTTTCCGTGAGAAAGCCTTTTCACAAACCTCACAGCTATATAGCTTTTCCTTTGTATGTACTCGCATATGCTTGGTGAGATAGCTCTTATAAAGGAATTTCTTGCCACAAACTTCATGGCTTTCCCTGTGCGCCGCCTGACCCTCATATGATGACCCCTTGGGCCCAAAATCAGCCTCAAATGGAGCTGCTGGCATAGCGTCATTGTAATCTTCAATCACATTACTGGAGTCCCTTTCAAAATCCTCTTTGTGATGTTTATAGAAGGGAAATCCGCGTTCTGTTTTTACCTCGCTCACTTCATCTCTCGCCTCATCTGCGTAATCAAGGCTTTCTTCCTTAATTTCCACACATGTCTCTTCGGTGACACCTTCGCTGGCCTCTTCCTTGATTGCGACCCCTGCGCCGTAGATTTCCTCGTCCCTGAGTGGGGCCAAAGGCAGCCAGTCCAACAGGAAGTTCATGGTCGTCTTCTGAAGATGATATACAATGAAAGTAACAAACAAAATAACTGTATTGATAAGAACATAAAACTGCTCTAGGAAATAAATCATATGAAAATGACAGATAAGCAGTGCATTAATTAGATGTGCATTGTTATAATATAATGTATATGGATATAATATACAATGAGAGCAACAAACAAAATAATAGGATTGATAAGAATATAATGTTACTCCAGGAAGTCATTAGGAACATTTTTATCTTTAATGCTAAAAATAATGGTAACAAAAATCACAGATTAAGTTAAACCCGCGAGCGCGCGTCTGTATATGTGTCTTTGTACATTTAGAATGTACATACATATTCAGACACAAATTCATACATAATCAGACACAAATTCATACATAATCAGACACAAATTCATACATAATCAGACACAAATTCATACATAATCAGACACAAATTCATACATAATCAGACACAAATTCATACATAATCAGACACAAATTCATACATAATCAGACACAAATTCATACATAATCAGACACAAATTCATACATAATCAGACACAAATTCATACATAATCAGACACAAATTCATACATAATCAGACACAAATTCATACATAATCAGACACAATTCATACATAATCAGACACAAAAAATTCATACATAAAATCAGACACAAATTCATACATAATCAGACACAAATTCATACATAGACACAATACATAATCAGACACAAATTCATACATAATCAGACACAAATTCATACATAATCAGACACAAATTCATACATAATCAGACACAAATTCATACATAATCAGACACAAATTCATACATAATCAGACACAAATTCATACATAATCAGACACAAATTCATACATAATCAGACACAAATTCATAGATATTCAGACACAAACTCATAGATATTCAGACACAAATTCATAGATATTCAGACACAAACTCATACATATTCAGACACAAACTCATACATATTCAGACACAAACTCATACATATTCAGACACAAACTCATACATATTCAGACACAAACTCATACATATTCAGACACAAATTCATACATATTCAGTCATACTCACACACATACAGACATAACTGTACAGATATATCCATGCTTTGTTGTTAAATTCCATACCTTATTTCAACACGGTCGACGAGGTGATTAGAAGAGATTTCCTTCGCTCTCCACACAGCTGACCTTCCACTACCCGAGTGCTGCCTTTCCTTTGGCGTCAATACAGGAGGCTCTTCGCTCACCCAAGCCATGGCTGGACTGGACGGGAGAGGCGGAGGTAGAGGAAGGGAACTCCCGGCTCCCCCCAGGTCTTGGGGGACGAGGAATGGCAATCGCCATGCCTCTTCACTTGCTTGCTTGCGACTGTGGATGTCTTATAATGACTGATAATGATAAATGTAGAAAGGATAATGACAATGATAATAATGATAGAAATGATAATGATAATAATGGTAGAAATGATAATGACAATGAGGATAATGGTAGAAATGATAATGAAAATGATAATAATGGTATTAACAATAATAACACTGGTAATACAAGCAATACTATTAGTGATAATAAAAATGATAATGATAATGGTAATAGCAATCGTGATACTAATGATAATGACGATAATGTACAAATTATTCATGATGATAATGATAACAGTGATCGTGGTTCTCATATAATTATTAAAATGATAGATATGGTAATAATGATGATAGTGAATGTCATGATAAATATATTGATAATGATATCAATGATGAAAAGGATACGGAAAATTAAAGTAATACTTATAAATGTTATAAAAATGGTCAAAGTGATGAAAAATGACTATGACGAGATTGTTAGAAATCATTAAATTAGAACCTTTCATAATTCTAATGATAATTCTAATCATGATTATGATGGTCATGATAATGACCTTGTAAAATTATTTCAATGATGATGAAAAGGAAGACAATACAAACGCTAACAGTGATGATTTTCATGGTCATTATAATTGTGATAAGCTTCATGATCATGATGATAATATGAATGAGGATGATACTAATAATGATACGAAAGATAATGTTAATGATATTGATAATAGCAATAATGACAAAAATGTTCCGATTTCTAAGACTGATGATAGTAATAGTGGTAAGGATAATGATAACGATAAAAATGATCATGATGGTAATGATTACAATAATGATAATTATAATAACAATATCAGTAGTTCTGTTGGTAATGATGATAAAAATATTAATAAGGATGATAGTATAAAGGGTGGTGATAATACTGGTAATATTGATACAAATTATTATAACAGTAATTATGATAACGACTACAATATTATAGCTAATAATAATGATGGTGAAAATATTGTAGACAATAACCATGATGACAATATAACTAATTTTAGACAATGTCAATGGTAATCAAGAAAATATTATTTAATTATGATGGTAATGATATTAATGATGATAATAAGGGTGATTATATTGAGAAAAATAATCCAAATGGTGATAATCATATCCAAATTAGTAATAAAGTTAATCATAATCATAATTACCATTATAAGATAATGATGATCTCAAACATGATTATAGTTCTTAACACGAAGATTATTATTATTATAACCAAGATACTAATTAACCTTTTCATGATTATCATTTATATGATTAACTTTGTCATTAATAATTAAGCAAAATAACGATATTAAGGATGATAATCCGGGTGATTATATTGACAACAATAATACAAATATCCATTATAGTAATAATGAAGTCAGTCATTATTATCATTATTATCATTATCATCATTATCATCACTATCATCATTATTATCATTATCATCATAATCATCATTGTCATCATTATCATCATTATCATCATTATCACCATTATCATCATTATCATCATTATCATCATTATCATCATTATCATAATATTCATCATTATCATCATTATAGTTATTATCATCATCATTATCATTATTATCATCATTATCATTATTATCATTATTACCATCATCAGTATCATTATTATCATCATCATAATCATTATCATTATTATCATTATTATCATTATTATCATTATTATCATTGTTATCATTATTATCATTATTATCATTATTATCATTATTATCATTATCATTATTATCACGATCATTATCATCATTATTATCACCATCATTATCATCATTATTATCACCATCATTATTATTATTATCATAATAATCATTATTATTATTATCATTATTATCATCATCATTATCATTACTATCATCATCATAATCATTGTCATTATTATCATTATTATCATTATTATCATTATTATCATTATTATCATTATTATCATTATTATCATTATTATCATTATCATCATTATCATCATTATCATCATTATCATCATTATTATCATTATTATCATTATTATCATCATTATCATTATTATCATTATTACCATCATCATTATCATTATTATCATCATCATAATCATTATCATTATTATCATTATTATCATTATTATCATTATTATCATTATTATCATTATTATCATTATTATTATTATTATCATTATTATCATAATTATCATTATATCATCATAATCATCATAATCATCATAATCATCATAATCATCATAATCATCATTATTATCATTACTATCATTACTATCATTATTATCATTATTATCATTATCATCATTATTATCACCATCATTATCATCATTATTATCACCATCATTATTATTATTATCATAATAATTATTATTATTATTATCATTATTATCATCATCATTATCATTACTATCATCATCATAATCATTATCATTATTATCATTATTATCATTATTATCATTATTATCATTATTATCATTATCATTATTATCATTATTATTATTATCATTATTATCATCATCATTATCATTACTATCATCATCATAATCATTATCATTATTATCATTATTATCATTATTATCATTATTATCATTATTATCATTATTATCATTATCATTATTATCATTATTATCATTATCATCATTATCATCATTATCATAATTATTATCATTATTATCATTATTATCATGATCATCATTATTATCAGTATTATCATTGTTATCATTATTATCATTATAATCATTATTATCATTATTATCATTATTATCATTATTATCATTATTATCATTATTATCATAATTATCATTATATCATTATATCATCATAATCATCATAATCATCATAATCATCATAATCATCATAATCATCATTATTATCATTATTATCATTATTATCATTATTATCATTATTATCATTATTATCATTATTATCATTATTATCATTATTATCATTATTATCATTATTATCATTATTATCATTATTATCATTATTATCATTATTATCATTACCATCATTATTATCACCATCATTATTATCATTATCATCATCATAATCATTTTTATTATTATCATTATTATCATCATCATTATCATTACTATCATCGTCATAATCATTACTATCATCATCATAATCATTATCATCATTATCATAATTATCATTATTATCATTATTATCATTATTATCATTATTATCATCCATATATATTATATTATAACAATGCACTTCTTATTAGAATAAATTATCGTTAATGTTAATCTCATCTATATTTTTTAAATGATTTATTTCCTGGAACAGTTTTATATTCTTATCAATACAGTTATTATGTTTTTTACTTTCATTGTATATCATCTTCAGAAGGCGACCATGAACTTCTTGTCGGACTGGCTGCCCTACGGCGCAGGGGTCGCAATCAAGGAAGAGGCCAGCGAAGGTGTCACCGAAGAGACGTGTGTGGAAATTAAGGAAGAAAGCCTTGATTACGCAGATGAGGCGAGAGATGAAGTGAGCGAGGCAACAACAGAACACGGATTTCCCTTCTATAAACATCACAAAGAGGATTTTGAAAGGGACTCAAGTAATGTGGTTGAAGATTCCAATGACGCATTGCCAGCAGCTCCATTATTGGGTGAGGATTTTGGGCCCAAGGGGTCATCAGATGAGGATCAGGTGGCGCACAGGGAATATGGCTGTGAAGTTTGCGAAAAGGCTTTTTCAAAGAAACAACATCTAGATAGTCATACGAGAGTACATGCAAGACAAACCTTTTATTTCTGATGTAGACAGAAATGGATTTAGTAAGAAAGGAAGAGACACCACATTCATTGCCATTGGTAATAAACAGTTATCCAAATATGTTATGTTTTTCCCCCTTGGTGATAATGCTTAAAACTTGATATCAGAATGTTGCCAATACAAGATATTTGTGAAGAACTTTTTATTTTTTACCGGAGAAGGCATCGCGCTGTAGGGCAAATTGGTAGGGGATTGCTGAGAGACATGAGACAAGCAACAATTTTTACATTGCACTTTTTAAAGAAAAATCGAAGCTAAACATTTGAAACCTCATATGGAACTTATTGTAGAACACTACATGGGTTTGGTACTGTATATTTGAATAGATAAATTGTATAATAGAATAATTCTGATACCATAAACGAGACTTCTCTTCCCTTCACTTATACAAAAGAGAAGCCATACAGCTGTGAAGTTTGCAAAAAGGCCTTCTTACAGAAACAAAATCTAGTAATGCACATGAGAGTACATACAAAGGAGAAGCCATATAAATGTGAGGTTTGTGAAAAGACTTCCTCTCGGAAACACGATCCAGTAAAGCACATGAGAATACATACAAAGGAGAAACCATATATCTGTGAGGTTTGCAAAAAAAGGCCTCCTCACATACACAGGATCTAGTAAGGCACATGAGAGTACATACAAAGGAGAAGTATGGCTGTGAGATTTGCGAAAAGACATTCTCTCTCAAACCTGATCTAGTAAAGCACATGAGAGTACACACAAAGGAATCGCCGTATAACTGTGAAGTTTGTGAAAAGGCTTACTCTTGGAAACAGGCACTTGTAAGGCACATGGGAGTACATAATAATGAGAAGCCGTATAGCTGTAAGGTTTGTGAAAAGACTTTTTCACAGAAACAACATCTACGCACATAAGAGTACACACAGAGGAAAAGCCGTATAGCTGTGGGGTTTGCAAAAAGGCCTTATTACGGAAACGGGATCTAGTAAGGCACAGGAGAGTACATACAAAGGAGAAGCCGTATAGCTGTGAGATTTGCGAAAAGGCTTTTTCACGGAAAGAAAATCTAGTTATTCACATACGAGTACACGCAAGATAACCTTGATGTAGACAGCAATGGAATCACTCAGAAAGGAAGTGACTTGTGGTTTAAGCAGCACATTCATTGTCGTTGTTAATAAAAAGTCATCCAAATAAGTTATGTTTTTCCCCTTGGTGATAAGGCTTAAAACTTTTATCAGAATATTGTCTCTACAAGAGATTTGTGAAGAACCTCTTTACCGG
>NW_028234436.1:24886977-24889477 GCF_977035675.1 Penaeus japonicus
CCATCGCGTCCCTCGGAGGGTCGTCTCTCGGCCTGTCCACCATCGACCTTCCTGGCATCGCTGCCTTGACCTCGGCCGCGGAAGGAGGCGACGGCGGAGACAAAGAAGGCGACTCCTCCTCCACCTCCTCGCAGGATTCCAGGGCGTCCTGTGGCGTCCTAAGGATTCTGAGGCGAGTGTGGTGCTCCACCATATCGGACCTGAGAGCCCTTCGTTCCCCGAGGGCGCTCATCATCGCCGTCGGAGGAACTCTGTGCATCAACGGCTACCTCAACTTCGTCATGATGGTGCCCTTCGCCATGCAGGCCGGCGGGTACGAGCTGCAGGACGCAGCCTTCTGCATCTCCATCTCCGCAGTGTGCAACCTCCTGCTGAGGATGTTGGTGTCGTCGCTCTCCGACTGGCCGAGGTTCAACGTCCGCGCCTGCTACATGGCCGGCTTCGGGGTCGTCTCCGCCGCCATGTTCGGTGAGGCGAGCTGGAGGGCGATGGGATGTCAGGGCACTTTTAAAGCTCGAGGAAGGCCCCGCGGGAGGCCGATCAACATCCAGGCATTCGAGCGGATGCAGATCCATGATTTTAATATCTGACATTTCAGTAGTTGATTAGACTTTGTTAAGATGCCGGGATTTCAGGTTGATAAACTTGCATCCATTTAACACGTGCTGATATTCATAAAAAAAAAAAAACTTGTTTGTAAAACGTTCACTCCACTCAGTCAAGTGTGAAATCTCGGCTGCAGTCAGTCAGAATCATGACCTCTATACGTGATACACATCGTTACTGACCAACTCTTTTTCTTCACAGCGGGGCATCAACTCCAATAAATCAGACGTTGGAAAAACATGTCACCATAAATAGCTTCTGTTTCGCCAAACTTGCAGTGTTCCCTCTGCTGACTGATCTCCGCTGGATGATGGTGGTCATGGGCGTGTGGGGGTGCGGCGTCGGGGCGAACATGGGCCTCTACAACCTCGTCATGATCAAAGTCATGGGAATCGACCGGCTGCCGGCTGTGTTCGGCTCCTGCTGCTTCATGGTGGCCATCGGATTCATCCTCTTCGGCCCGCTCATTGGTGAGGGTGGTTGCCGGTTGGTGAGAGTGGTTGCCGGTTGGTGAGAGTGGTTGCCGGCCGCTCGGTTGGTGAGAGTGGTTGCCGGTTGGTGAGAGTGGTTGCCGGTTGGTGAGAGTGGTTGCCGGTTGGTGAGAGTGGTTGCCGGTTGGTGAGAGTGGTTGCCGGCCGCTCGGTTGGTGAGAGTGGTTGCCTGTCGCCCGGTTGGTGAAGTGGTGTGAGAGTGGTTGCCGGTTGGTGAGAGTGGTTGCCGGTTGGTGAGAGTGGTTGCCGGCCGCTCGGTTGGTGAGAGTGGTTGCCGGTTGGTGAGAGTGGTTGCCGGTTGGTGAGAGTGGTTGTCTGTCGCTCGGTTGGTGAGAATGGTTGCCGGTTGGTGAGAGTGGTTGCCGGTTGGTGAGAGTGGTTGCCGGCCGCTCGGTTGGTGAGAGTGGTTGCCGGTTGGTGAGAGTGGTTGCCGGTTGGTGAGAGTGGTTGCCGGCCGCTCGGTTGGTGAGAGTGGTTGCCGGTTGGTGAGAGTGGTTGCCGGTTGGTGAGAGTGGTTGCCGGTTGGTGAGAGTGGTTGCCGGTTGGTGAGAGTGGTTGCCTGTCGCTCGGTTGGTGAGAGTGGTTGCCGGTTGGTGAGAGTGGTTGCCGGTTGGTGAGAGTGGTTGCCTGTCGCTCGGTTGGTGAGAATGGTTGCCGGTTGGTGAGAGTGATTGCCGGTTGGTGAGAGTGGTTGCCGGTTGGTGAGAGTGGTTGTCTGTCGCTCGGTTGGTGAGAATGGTTGCCGGTTGGTGAGAGTGGTTGCCGGTTGGTGACGGTTGGTGAGATTGGTGAGAGTGGTTGCCGGTTGGTGAGAGTGGTTGCCGGCCGCTCGGTTGGTGAGAGTGGTTGCCGGTTGGTGAGAGTGGTTGCCGGTTGGTGAGAGTGGTTGCCGGTTGGTGAGAGTGGTTGCCGGTTGGTGAGAGTGGTTGCCGGTTGGTGAGAGTGGTTGCCTGTCGCTCGGTTGGTGAGAGTGGTTGCCGGTTGGTGAGAGTGGTTGCCGGTTGGTGAGAGTGGTTGCCGGTTGGTGAGAGTGGTTGCCGGTTGGTGAGAGTGGTTGCCGGTTGGTGAGAGTGGTTGCCTGTCGCTCGGTTGGTGAGAGTGGTTGCCGGTTGGTGAGACGGTTGGTGAGAGTGGTTGCCGGTTGGTGAGAGTGGTTGCCTGTCGCTCGGTTGGTGAGAATGGTTGCCGGTTGGTGAGAGTGGTTGCCTGTCGCTCGGTTGGTGAGAGTGGTTGCCGGTTGGTGAGAGTGGTTGCCGGTTGGTGAGAGTGGTTGCCGGTTGGTGAGAGTGGTTGCCGGTTGGTGAGAGTGGTTGCCGGTTGGTGAGAGTGGTTGCCGGTTGGTGAGAGTGGTTGCCGGTTGGTGAGAGTGGTTGCCGGTTGGTGAGAGTGGTTGCCGGTTGGTG
>NW_028234436.1:24895046-24897546 GCF_977035675.1 Penaeus japonicus
GAGAGAGAGAGAGTGAGGGGAGATGAGAGAGAGAGATGAGAGCGGGAGAGAGAGAGAGAGAGAGAGAGAAGAGCAGATCGAGAGAGAGGAGAGAAGAGAGAGAGAGAGATTGGAGATGAGAGTGGAGAGAGAGATGGGAGAGAGAGAGAGTGAGAAAGAGAGGAGAGAGAGAGAGAGAGAGAGAGAGACGAGAGAGAGAGGGGAAGAGAGCAGCAGGAGAGAGGAGCGAGCAGAGGAGAGATGAGGAGATGAGAGAGAGAGAGAGAGAGAGAGAGAGAGAGAGAGAGAGACGACAATGTTTCGAATTCAACGCCAGGAAGTGGCCCACGTGCAAGCAAGGAGACTCCCGGGAGGACGAGCTGTGCGCACCACGAGAACTGTGCAACAAGCACCTGCTGCTTTAGAGGAACCTCGTTGCTTTACGGCACACTATCAGCGCACAGTTTCTTTTCCAGATATTCTAAAACTCTGGAAACAAATTATGTGTAACATCCCAAATAGAAGCTTACTCCTTACCAAAGCTTCAAATGTAAAGTTCATACTTGGCTAAAAAACAATGCTCATTTAGAATCTTTAGTGATAAAGTCCATGTAAATATACTGAAATCTTTGTATAAAATTAACAGATATAATAAAGGTTAGACTTTCAGATAGGAAACATTAACTATGAATTCCTTTAGTCTGCAAAAAACAAATGTTCTGATTCTAATAAGGAAAATTTGTAACCTAAAACTATGAATGTATTTTTCAATAAAGTGTAAAAAAAGAAAGAAAGAAAAAAAAGAGAGAAAGAGAGAGAGAGAGAGAGAAATATATATATATATATAGAGAGAGAGAGAAAGAGAAAGACAGAGAGCGAGCGAGAGAGAGAGAGAGAGAGAGAGAGAGAGAGAGAGAGAGAGAGAGAGAGAGAGAGAGAGAGAGAGAGAGAGAGAGAGAGGGGAGGCTGAGAGAGTAAAGAGAGGAGAGAGAGAGGGGAGAGAGAGTGCGAGGAAAGAGAAAACAGAAGAGAGACGATAGATGAGATAGGAAAGAGAGGAGAGAGGACGAGAGAGAGAACGAGAGGAGAGAGAGAGAGAGAGAGAGAGAAGACAGAGGGGAGGATGATGCATGAAGGAGAGAGAGAGAAGAGAGAGTGAGAAGGAGGGGGGGGGAGATGCCCACCTTTGCAACGTGCGAGAGATCGAGCCTGAGGAGAGAACACCCAAAGCCCGCATTGGCTACGGGGGGGGGGGGGGGGGGGGGGGTCGCGGGTCACGACAAGGCAGACCCAAGACCTCGGTGTGACCACCGCTGCCAGGGTAAAGAAAACCCATTCATCTTTAGTTCCCCACTTCGTATGGCCATTTTCCATTGACTTCATCTGTTTCGTACCCGATTTGATGTTATGGTGGCGCTGGCAGGGGCCCAGGAGCAAGGGGAGGAGGGAGTGGAATGGAGAGGGGAAAGGGGGGAGGGAGGGGTGAGAGAGTGAACTGGGACCCTGTCACGGAGTGAAAAAAAGTTTTAATTCTGGAATGGACGAAGTGGACGAGTTTGGAAACCAGTTTGGCTGGATGAGGCGGGACAGCTCTGCTGCGCTGCGATTTGTGGCTTGGAGGTTTTAGCCGAGCTCACCGTAGTGCCATTATGAGCTTCTTCATGGCCTGTGCACGAGAGGGCATGATGATTAAGGGATTGGGACAATGGGAGAGAGCAGAGAGAGAGAGATGACAGAGAGAGAGAGAGAGAGAGAGAGAAAAGAGGAGGAGAGGGAGAGAAGAGAGAGAGAGAGAGAGAGAGAGAGAGAGAGAGAGAGAGAGAGGAGAGAGAGATGTGGAGAGAGGAGGCGGCGGGTGGAGAGATGAGAGAGAGAGTAGAGATGAGAAGAAGGACGAGGAGAGACGTGGAGAGAGAGGAGAGAGAGAGGAGAGGATGAGGAGAGAGGAGACGATGAGGAGAGAGAGAGAGAGAGAAGAGGGGTCTGAGAGGAGAGGGAGGAGAGAGAGAGAGAGAGCAGAATTGTTGGATGGGTGTGTCTTTAGGTATGTTGAAACTTATAACCTCCACAAAATAGGGATGCGATGCCAGGCACAGGGTTTATATGATTCAGGTTTATGAGAGAGAGAGAGAGAGAGAGAGAGAGAGAGAGAGAGAGAGAGAGAGAGAGAGAGAGAGAGAGAGAGAGAGAGAGAGAGAGAGAGAGAGAGAGAGAGAGAGAGAGGAGAGAGGAAAGAGAAGAGAGAGAGAGAGGGGTAAGAGAAGAGAGAGAGGAGAGAGAGGAGAGAGAGAGGATGAGAGAGAGAGAAGAGGGAGAGAGGAGAGAGAGAGAAGAGGAAGAGAGAGAGAGAGGATTGAGAGAGAGAGAGAAGAGAGCGAAGAGAGGAGGAGAGGAGAGAGAGGGGCGAAAGAGAAAAGGAGAGAGAGAGGAGAGAGAGGAGAGAGATGAGAGAGAAGAGAAGAAGTAGAGAGAGAGAGAGAGAGAAGAGGGTGAAGGATGAGAGATTGGGGAGAGAGTCGAG
>NW_028234436.1:24930046-24935751 GCF_977035675.1 Penaeus japonicus
ACACAACACACACTCTTTAGATATTTTATACCATTCACTTTATATATATGATATATAATTTCTATATTATTTATGATATATACATATTTATAATGTACTTGTATATATAGGTACTGGATGTAATATTTTTACGTATACACTTGTGATATAGACATTACAATATATTGTTAGGATGGTATTTATTTTTCATCATTTTATACATATTATTCATTTATACAACAAACACACACACACTCACACATGATATATATATTAATAGATTTAGTTTATTTATACTTTATAGTTTTATAACTTTAGTATTACGATATATATATATGTATATATATAACATATACTTTATATATTGTATGTAATATATATATAAATATATTATATTATATACTATAGTATATATATTTATATATTTATATACCTATAATATTTATTTATTATATATATACATAGACATATTTAATATACATATTGATTAACGGTTTACACACACACACACACAACACACACACACACACACACCACACACACACACACACATCACTACACACACATATATATTTATATATATATAGATATATACTATAGATACTTTATAATATATTATTAACATGATATACATCGTATGGATATATGCATTCATCACTCAAAAACTACAAACACACACACTCACACACACACACACAAAACACACTCACATATATATGATATATATATATAGAGAGTTAGTCGATTCTTTATTGTTTTTAATTTACATACATACCATACATATGTATTTAGTTTTATATATTTTTTTTATAGTTTTATTTATATATATACTATATAGTTTAGATGTATATATATATTTATTATATAATATAGTTTTATATTGAGATTTTGTTTGCATCGATCATAGGTTCATTATGACAACCGGCAGAAATGGAATAAATAACGCGTCGTAAAGGGTTAATTTCACAACGCGAGAGTGTGGATAAAATTAAGCTTCGCGTCTAGCTTGTGCTTGTCTTCAAGTATTATAGGTTAATTTGGCGACGAGATATCAAAATCGCGGAATGCTAGTACTTCCTCTTGGGCTCGCTGAGCGGTGGGCGGCTCAGCTCTGGCAATTTGCGTGGCTCGATATTGGGGTGTATCTCTAGCAATAAAGATAGGGGAGAGTGTGTGGTGTGTTTGTGTTATAGTGTGTTGTGTGTATTTATATGTTTGTTGGTTGGGTGAGGTGGGTGTGGTGTGTCGTGTGTGTGTGTGTTGTGTGTGGAGTGTATAGTAGTGTGGTTTGTGTGTGTTGTGTTCGGGTTGGTTGGATGTTGGGGGGTGTGGGTGTGTGTGTGAAGGTGTGTAGGGTGTGAGATGGTGAGCGGATGGTTTGGGTTGGTGTGTGTGACTGTGTGTGAGTGAGTGTGTGTGTGTGTAGTTTTGTGTTGTGTTGGTGTTTCGTGGTGTAGTTTTGTGAGTAGTGGGTTAGTGTGTCGTAGTGTGTGAGTGTGCGGTGGTGAGTTGTGGCGCGGGAGTGTGAGATGGGTGTGGGTGTGAAGGTGTATGGGTGTGTGTGGGAGAGTGGGTGTGGTGTGGAGGGTGTGTATGTGTGTGTGTGTGTGTGAGTGTGGAGTGTGTGTGTGAGTGTGGTTTGGAGAGTGGTGTGTTTGTGTGTGTAGAGAGAGCGAGAAGATAGCAGAGAGAAGCGAGCGCGAGTCCGATGAGCGGAGTAGCGGCGAGAGAGAGCCGAGGCGAGCAGCGCTAGAATAGATAGCGATAGCGAGTTTTAGATTTATTGTTTTTATAGTTTTATATATTATATATAGATAATTATTTGTTAGTTTGTTTTTCCGAGTGTGTTGTTGTGTGTGTGATTTTGATTTTTTAGTATATTTTGTCAGATTAGATTAATGTATATCTGATGATTAGGGATTATTTAGTTGTAGTCGATTGTTTGAGGATTGTCTAGTGTTTGATATATGTGTTATGGATATATTTTTACATATACATAAATATATTTATATATAGATATATATTTAGATATCTTTAGTGTATTGATTTGATTATAGATATATTGTTTTTATATTAGATAACTTATATAAAAGTTTGTAGTTTTCATATATATACAAAGATATATTATATATATATATTATATTCTTATATATTGTCAGATTATTTTATAATATATATAGATATATATTTTTTATATATTTATATATAGACGTTTTATGCACTATTTATGTATATATATCTTTTATATATTTATGTATATATTATATATATGTGTTGTATATCTATATATATATATATATATATATATATATATATACTTTTACATATATGTTATATATATATTACATATATATATATTATGTATATATATATACACAAATTTATAAAGATATTTATATTATTATATATATATATATATATATATCTATATTTATATACATGTATATACATATATAATATTATATATATATATTATATAATATATATATATATATATATTTATAAAATATATATATATGTTATATATATATATATATATATATATATCATATATATTATATATATATATATATATATTATATATACATATACATATAATTCTATGTATATACATATGTTCAAATCCATTCATTCTTATCACTTTGAATGGCCAAAAGGATAGACAAGAAATGATGTTACAGGAAGGAGAAAATGAAAGGAGAAGAAATATAAAGGAAAAGCAATATGAATTACTGAGAAGTATCAAGGAAAGAAAAAAAATCCTGAAGTATTAACTCGGAAAAGGGAAAGAATAAGAACTCAGTTATGAGGTAATGAGTTGAGGTATTTTATTAATTAAAGAATCATAGATTTATAGATAGAAGAACAACAGCACCAGAGGTACAAGCATAAAAAAACAGCATAATCACAACGATAACATCTGCAGAAACAGAACGACAATAACAAAAGAGCATCGTCAAATGAACAGCAACTTTCGGTGAACAGATTAATAACTTCCAAATGATGTCACAGCTCTCACTTCTTGTAACTTTCTTCTTCTTACTGCCAATGTCACTGACAAAGTCTTGTTTTGAAAACCGTCAGTGGTTTGACAGATCATGTCGTTAATATATGCAAGCAAACAAGCATTCCTGTGAACATATTTTAGTCCCTTATATATATATATAGTGAGACTATATATATGAGAGGATATATTTAATAACGATTGATTCTTATGATTGTTTATTAATTATATATATAATTACATATATTTATTTATTTATATAGATATATTTTATATATATATATACAAATATGTTTATGTTTTTTGTATATTTATATTTTGTTATAGTTATATTGTTTTTTTTATAGATTAGATACTATTATGTTGTTGTATTTATATTATATATTTATATATATTATATAGATATATATTGATTTATATATATTTAGTTTCAGTCATTCAATACATATATAGTTATTGATATATATATATTTATGTTATAATATATTTTATATATTATATTTATAGATTTTGTAGTTTAATATTATATACATACACATATTTACATATACATGTATATTTCTTTGTCTCTCTGTTTCCCCTCTTCTCTCTCATTATATATATATATAATTTATTATATATAGATTTTTATTATATAGTTATATATATATATATACACATTATATATATGTATATATATTGTATATATCATATATATTTTTTATATTTTTTTAATATATATATATTTATATATAACATATACATATATTTACATTTACTCGTATATTCTACTTTATCTCTCAGTCTCCCTCTCTCTCTAAATATATTTATTATATTACATATTTATATATATATATATATATTATTTATATATTATATTTTTATATATATATAGATATTATTTATTTATATACATTTAGAGAGTGTGATAAATTGATAGATGTGATAGATAGTTTGAGGAAGTTATTTACACTCTCACACACAGGACACATATGTTTGCTATGTATTTATATAATATATATAAATATATATATATTTATTGATCTAATATATATATCATATAAATATAAATATATATATATAATATATATATATTATAATATAAATATATTCACGCATATATAATATATATATATATATATATATATTTATATAGTTACTATTTATATATATATATATATTTTTTATACAGATACACACCAACATAAGAGTAGGCATAAGGATAAGTCAGACCTCCTGAGCAGATGTTTCGCGGGCTTCATGTGCACTATGCGAGCCCGCCTGTGCAGGCGAGTGCTGACTCGACCTGAGCTTGGCTTTTACTCCGCCGTGTGCCCTCCCAAAGCCACACGGGGCGCCACAAGGTGTGTCGGACGGGCGCGCTATCTATGTACTAATTATACATAACACACACACACACCTCACACACACACACACACACACCCACACACACACTATATATATATTTATTATATCATATATCCTGTATATATTAATCTATATGAGTCTGTTATATATAAATATGTCTTATCAATATAGCAATATATATGTATATATATATACAAATCATACATTTATATATCATACGCTCTATTTCTCTTATATATATATAATATTTCTATATATACATTTAATAATGTGTGTGTGAGTGTGTGTGTGTGTATGTGTCGTGTGCTGAGTGGTGAAATATCGATATGTGTCTATATGTATGTATATATTAATATATATATTTAAAATACATACACACACACACAAACACCTCACTCACACCACACCACACACACACACACACATTATATATATATATATATTTATTATGTCTTTATATCCCTTATACTAATAGGGAAAGAGAGAGAGAAGAGTTTTTGAGAGAAAAATGCCGGATTTTGCGCTCGCATCTCACATAAGCTTGTACCTTGACTGCCTTTGTCCACTCGTGGATTATTCTGATATTCTTATGAAACGACGCACCCACTCCTCCTCACTCTCAGACCCCCCCCCCCACACATCAGCGCCCTCATCCTTCCCGTCTAACCCCTCCTACCATCTCTACCAGCGTTCCCCCCCAGCCACGTAAGCGCTCTACAGACACCCCCCCCTCAATCACTCACGTTTTGTTGACTGACTCAATCGCCTTTGTACTCGAGAACGTTCGTGTTGCCAATCCGCAGGTCAGTACTATTCAGCCGGAGCACATCCTTACTACTCTTGAAGTGAATTCCGTAGTTATAGGTACGCTGGTAACCTCTTTCTTCCTTTTTTTTTTTATTCCCAATCTGTATATTGAAGATGTCCGCAGATATATATCTCGTATGCGCAAAGACTTTTTGACGAAGCGTTTGTTGTTTTAAGCTATATCTAAATCGAGGAATCAAAGTGAGAAGATGATTTACGCTCGATGGTGTCTTGTTCGCGCTTTCTTTATGTTAGTCGAGGATACAGATTTGCAGTATTGCATGGCAAGGTGCTCACAGTTTACAGAATTTTGTTGTGCACAACGAGTCTTGGTTGGGTGATTTAGACAATATTGAAACATGTTCTATATTGGATGACGAAATTTTTTTTTCTGGGAATGTAGAGTAATGCGTCTCGTCATCTCTATACGAAGCGAGTCCGACACTTACATACACAGCACACAAGACAACACACACACACAAATACACACCTAAAAACCGAATAATATAGTGCTGAATGTTACAACAAGCTTCAGAATATGCCAAAAAATCCCGGAAAAGGGTTTTAA
>NW_028234436.1:24935851-24938351 GCF_977035675.1 Penaeus japonicus
TACGCACAATATACATAGCCAAACACACACACACCACCGTATTGACACACACTACACAACAAACAAAATTCATATCATATCTTTTATAATTCATTTATATCATATAAATACTATATCTAAATATTATATATATTCTATATATTATATATATTATTAAATTATTATTATATTATCAGATGCTTATCAATTTTAATATTATACGTAAGGCAAAGCAAGGCGTGGACCAGGGAGCTTGGAACAGGTCAGCATTCTTTCTCAGCGATGGTCAGTTCCAGCCGGAGGAGATGCCCTATGCGAGGAATGTGCCTTATGTGTTACTGTGCTTTGAAATTTGATAGGAGAAGCACGGGAGAGTCAGCCCCTCGGCATAACGGATCTTTTTCGCAACACATTCTTTTCTTTAGCCTTCTATCCTTCTCTGATGTTATGTGTAAAAACAAACGAGTGACAGAGAATGTAGGGAAGCCTTGTTTTGTTTTCTGTATTACATTGACGTAGATTATGTGTTCTGTTTCCTCTTATTCTCTCTTTGCTTTTCCCCCCCCCCCCCCCGTGCCCTCCCTGTCTCCCTTCCCCTCCCGTCCGTCTTCTCGCCCCAGTATGGTTTCAGTGTTAATGCTTCTTATAGTAATTTCTTTCATGTGTTTATTCAAAGTTTGTATGTATTGACTGAATAATCCTTAAATACTGAATTTGTATACTCCATCAACACAATACAATGTGTGTGTTTTTTAGGGTTGCATTTACATAACATAAGACACTAACAAAATCAAAGCTAGTACATTGCAAAAATTATGAGATGTTCTTGACACTTAACTGCCTCAAGAAATGGTAATTTGAAACGTTTCTTGTGTGTTTCTGTTCTTGCGTCTGACTAAGACTCAAAGACGTTATGCAAAAAACATGGGCTCGCTTTCAGAATGGCTATTGCGAAACTTTATGGATCGCTGGCGCCACTTACGGGACCTACCTTGTCCTTGAATAAGTGGGTTAACATCGTTGAAATTGCTCCTAAAAGTGGCTCAAGAAATATCTCTTTCTTGCTCTCATCGTGTGCAGAAATCTTTTCTCGAGGCTCCGCCCCCCCCCCGCCCCTTTGCGTACGCCCCGCCCATGAAAGCTTTTCGGTGCCACTTTTTATATACCGCATAACATACATACATGCAATGATATATCATAAATATATATATATATATATATCTTATATATATATATATATATATATATATATTAATATATATTGTAGATACATTATATATATATATATATAATATATATATATATATATATATAACTATATATGTAATACATACATTATATATATATATATATATATATATATTAATATATATATAATATATATATATATATATATATATATATATGTATACACCCACACACACAAACACAAAACAAAACACACACAAGCACACACACACACACACACACACACACACACACCACACACACAACACAACACACACAACACACAAACCAAGTACCACCATCGATTTTATATGCTATACGTATATCATATAGCTTATATACTATATAATATGATATATATATTCACGCACTATATCGTATATATCATATATCCCGATCTATAGAGAGAGCAGAGGGAGATGAGAGAACGAGCGAGAGAGAGGAGAGACACTAAGGTTCAAACATACAGACACACATAACACATTCACACACACACAAACACACACACACACAATATATGTATATATATATATATATATATATAGTATTATATTATATTATATTTTATATATTTGTATACATTATGTTTTATATTATTTCTTTATACTATATACAGTATATATATATATATATATTATATATATATATATATTAGATAGACGATTTGTAACATATATATATATATATATATATATATATATGTTATAGTATACATTTATATATATGTATAATATATATGTATATATTATATATACTATATCTATATAATATATTATATTGTTAATATTTATGATATATATTATTATATGTGTGTGTGTGTGTGTGTGTGTGGTGGTGTGGTGTGTTGTGTTGTGTGTGTGTTGGGTGTGTGTGTGTGTGTGTGTGTGTGGGTATATATCTATATATTATATATTTATATATATATATATAGTTATATATATATTATAATATATATATTTTCATATGTAATATATATATATATATATATATATTATATATATATATACCACATAGTATATATATATATAAATATGTATTATATATATTATACATATATATATACATAATGTATAAGATATATATATATATATAGATTATATATATATATATATATATATATGTATATAAATATATATATATATATATATATATATATATATATTATATATATATATATATATATATATATATATAGAGAGTAGAGAGAGAGAGAGTGAGAGAGGGAGAGGAGAGAGTGAGAGAGAGAGACATACAAAAATACAGACTAAATGAATACATGCCACACACACACAAA
>NW_028234436.1:24948351-24953351 GCF_977035675.1 Penaeus japonicus
GAGGACCTAAACGAGTGCAGAGACCCGAAACCGAAGTGCAGAGACCGAAACCGAAGTCGCCAGAGACCGAAACAGAAGTCGAGGAGAGACCCGAAAACAGAATCGCAGACGAAAAAGAAGTCGCAGAGACCGAAGTTGAATTCCGCAGAGACCGAAAAGGTTGAAGTCGATGGAGACCGAAGTTGAAGTGACGAGACCGAAGTTGACTCGTCGATGAGCCCGAAGGTTGAAGTCGATTGAGAGAGTGAAGTCGAGTGAGACGGAAGGGTTTGGGGGGGGAAGTGATGGACGCAGTGAAGGTCGATGGAGACGAAGTTGAAGTCGATGAGACGGAAGTTGAAGTGCGATGATACCGAAGTTGAAGTCGATGAGACCGAAAGTTGAGGCGCTGAAGGCGAAGTTGAAGTCGATGAGACGAAAAGTAGAAGTCGATGAGGACCGACGTTGAAGTCGCAGAGACCGAAAGAGTTGAAGTCGATGGAGACCGAAGTTGAAGTCGATGAGACCGGAAGTTGAAAGTCGATGGAGACCGAAGTTGAAGTCGATGAGACCGAAGTAGAAGTGCTTGAGACGAAAGTAGAAGTCGATGAGACCGAAGTTGAAGGTCGATGAGACGAAGTTGAAGTAGATCTGATGAGACCGAAGTTGAGTCCGATGAGACCGAAGTGGGAAGATCCAAGAGACCGAAGTTGAAGTCGATGAGGACCGTAGTTGAAGTCCAAGAGAGCGAAGTTGAAATCGATGGAGGACGAAGTTGAAGTCGCTGAGCCGAAGTAGAAGTCGCATGAGACTGTTGAAGTCTATGAGACGAAGTTGAAGTCGATGAGGACGACGTTGAAGTCCAAGAGACCGAAGTTGAAGTCCAAGAGACCGAAGTTGAAGTCCAAGAGACCGAAGTTGGAAGTCCAAAGAGAGAAGTTGAAGTCGATTGAGACGCCGTGCAGTCGCTGCGGACGCAGTAGAAGAGGAAGTTTGAAGTCCGTGAGACGAAGTTGAAGTCGATGAGCGAAATTAGAAGTGCAGAGACCGACGTGGAAGTCGATGGACCGAAGTGGAAGTCGATGAGACCGAAGTTGACAGACGTCGATGAGACGAAGTAGAAGTCGCAGAGACCGGAAGTTGAAGACGGATGAGACCGAAGTGGAAGTCGATTGAGACCGAAGTTAGGAAGTCGATGTAGGGACCGAAGTGGAAGTCGATGAGTACGAATAGGAAGTCGATGAGACCGAAGTGGAAGTCGATGAGACCGAAGTAGAAGGATGCTGAGAATAAGAGGAAAGTCGTGAGAGACCGAAGAGGAAGTCGCAGAGACCGAAGTGGAAGTCGATCGAGGAACCGAAGTGAGTCGATGAGACCGAAAGTTTGAATGACGATGAGACCGAAGTTGAGGTCGATGAGACGAGTAGAAGTCGTTGAGACGAAGTGAAGTCGATGAGGACGAGTTGAAGTCGATGAGACCGAAGTTGAAGTCGATGAGACCGAAGTTGAAGTCGATTGAGACGAAGTTGAAGTCGATGAGACGAAGTTTGAAGTCGATGAGACCAGAAGTTGGAAAGGTCGCATGAAGACCGAAGTTGGAAGTCGTATGAGACGAAGTTTGGAAGTCGATGAGACCGAAGTTGAAGTCGATGAGACGGAAGTTGAAGTCGATGAGACCGAAGTTGAAGTCGCGATGAAGACCGAAGTTGAAGTCGATGAGAGAACGAGTTGAAGTCGATACGCGGACGCTCGCAGACGAAGTTGCGAGTTGAAGGTCGATTGAGACGGAAGTTGAAAGCGTAGACGCAGTTGAAAGTCGATGAGACGAAGCTGAAGTCGCTGCGACCGAAGTTGAAGTCGATGAGACCGAAGTTGAAGTCGATGAGACCGAAGTTGAAGTCGATGAGACCTAGTGAAGTCGATGAGACGAAGTGAAGGATGAGACCGAAGTGGAAGTCGATGATACCGAAGTGGAAGTCGATGAGACGAAGTGAAAAAAAAAATGGTCGATGAGACCGAGTGGAAGTCGAGAGACCGAAGATGAAGTCGATGAGGACGAAGTGGAAGTCGATGAGACGAAAGTTGAAGTAGGATGAGACGAAGTGGAAGTCGTGAGACCGAAGTTGAAGTCGATGAGACCGAAGTTGTAGTCGATGGACGAAGTTGAAGTCGATGAGACGAAGTTGAAGTCGATGAGAACGAAGTTGAAGTCGATGAGAACCGGAAGTTGAAGAAGAATCGTTGAGAGAAGTTGAAGTGAAGAGCGAGTTGGAGTCGATGAGACCGAAGATTGAAGTCGATGAGGACGAAGTGAAGTCGATGAGACGAAGTGAAGTCGTGAGACCGAAGGTTGAGTCGATGAGACCGAAGTTGAAGTCGATGAGACGAGTGAAGTTCCGATGAGACGGAGTGAATAGATGCGAAAGAAGTTGCAGTCGATGAGACGAAGTTGCAGTCGATGAGACGAAGTTGAGTCGATGAGACGAAGGTGGAAGTCGATGAGACCGAAGTTGAATCGATGAGACGAAGTGGAAAGTGATGAGACCGAAGTTGAAGTCGATGAGACGAAGTGAAGGCGATGAGACCGAAGTTGAAGTGGGCGATGAGACGAGTATGAAGGTGATGCGACGAAGTAGAAGTCGATGAGTCGAAGTAGAAGTCGTGAGACGAAGTAGAGGTCGATGAGACGAAGTGACGACCAAGGAGAGGAGTAGAAGTCGATGAGGACGAAGTTGAGTCGATGAGACCGAAGTTGATAGGTCGCAGAGACCCGAAACCGAGTCGCAGAGACCGAAACAGAGTCGCAGAGACCGAAACAGATGTCGGAGACGGAACCGAAGTCGCAGAGACCGAAAAGAAGTCGCAGAGACCGAAAAGACGTGCAGAGACGAAAAACCGAAGTGCAGGAGACCGAAAAACAATGTCGAGAGACCGAAACAGGAAGTCGCCGAGTCACAATAGAAGTAAACGATGTCAAGAAGAATTCAACAAGGTCTTGAATAGTCTTAACATTAGGTGGAAAGTTCACTGACCGGAAGAGAGGACGGCGATTTCTTGAAGGAAACAAAAGGAACCTAGATTCAGGCCTGACAGATGTTGAAGGGGAACTGTCTCGATGACACAATCGACAGATCCAGCGATGATCATTGGAATGAGGCACCGACTGCAGCGTGACCTAACGGCAGCGAAGGTGAGTTGACATCAGGTCAAGACCATCAGTGAAGGATAGAAAATTACTAATGATGAATATAAAATTGAGAATTATTCTATGAAAGTATATCTACATACCTACATAATCATACAAAAATTTATAGATTATATTATATTATATATATAATATAATATAATATTATGTATATACAAAAATATATATTCCATGAACATTTATCATAATCGGCTTCTTGTTCTGACTGTCTGCAGGAGGGTTCGATTCTCTTATCTATATTATTATTTCTTCTCTCTTTTTTAAAATATATATTATATTATATATATATATATATATATATATATATAATATCGGAGAGAGAGGAGAGAGAGAGAGAGAGAGAGAGAGAGAGAAATAAATGATTTGGACAGGTAAAATATCACTAACATCTGTGAGGAACTACATCGAAAGATTCACTAAATTACTAGTCCACAGTTTCAAAAGTGACAATCATTAATTACTAAAAGTTTACAAAAGTTTTACATCAAGTTAAATAGAGTTTCCCTATTCGATATCACATTTTAAACATCTATTACTTAAATTATGCAGTAACATTAGAATACGTAATTTAAGTAATATCTTAACAATGTTTTAAATATAATAGTTTGTTGGTTTCAATAAGGAATGACAGAAATGAGAGCACTACTTTTAAAGCGGGTTAATTCGGTAACAAAGTTCATGGGTGACGTCCTCATGGCGATGAAAATGGGCCTGAGGCAGAAGGTGCAGTGACTTGAGGCAAAATTTCGAGTAAACCTATGTATTATTTGATTTGTTCGTTAATGAATAATAAACTTGTTGAAATGCATATTCTCATCGAGGTTGGATAGTTAGAACTCCAGCTTTGCCTAATGTTCACCTCGCTCTGGGGTGACAGGTCTTTGTTGCGTCGCCCTCACTTGACCCCGAGGGTCCTTTGTTTGAGTCATTCATGAACGTCACTAAACTAAGTACTAACATAATAGATTCACAAAGATAGTCAGAATCAGATTTTTCAGGAGAGACTTACATGAAATGAATGATATATTGTATTATTACATGTTATTGACAATATCTCAGTCATCATGGTGGAAAAAAACACACCAATTTCAATTTCTTAGGACGGGATTTCGGTATTAATCATTTCCATAAAACATCGGTCAAAACGAGAGTGAGAGAGAGAGAGATAGAGAGAGAGGAGAGAGAGAGAGAGGAGAGAGAGAGAGGAGAGAGCGAGGAGTGAGAGAGAGAGAGAGAGAGAGAGTGTGGTGTGTGTGAGAGAGAGGGGGGGGAGAGGAGATTCATGTTGGTCGGCATAATGCTAGCGGAAAATCCGGGTCACACCGGTACAAAAAAAAGGAGAGAAGAGGAGAAGATAATAGGACGAAAAAAAGGTAAGAATATCAGCATGAATCACTGATGTTATACCACATGGGAAATAAGTGTTGGCAAAAATAATTTGGTCATTAATTAATTAACGATTTCTTGAAAACAGATGATGCTGTTCACTATTTTGCTCATTTCGTTCAACGTTATTTTTATATAAACTTTTTTTAAAGCTTGATTAAACTTATCGTAAGCGAAATACTTAATAAGCAATATATCTTTCTACTTGGTGCACTCGATAAGGGAAAACTGTTCCAGGCGCTGACCAGAGGACTGTTCCTGATGCATGGTTGAACTCTCATGGTGATAATTAGAACTATGAGATACAATTTATAGATATTTATAATACATACACACAGAGATGCTACACAAACACACAACACTACACCAACCAAAAACCATACACACCACAAACATTGAAGGCTTGATATTGCATGCATGTGCCAAAGGG
>NW_028234436.1:24958351-24965851 GCF_977035675.1 Penaeus japonicus
TTATAAATATAAATAAAAATTAAATATATAAAACTATAAAAATCTCTCCTCTACACTCACTCTCTACTCTACAACCCTCACTACACACTACATCTCTATATATATTCTCTAAATATATAAATATATATATCTATGTTAAATCCCTAACTATCAGAATCTAAAAATAAATAAATATATAAAAATCAATCACAAGATAAAATAAAAGAATATAAATATAATTAATATAAATATAATATATATATCTAATAAATAAAATGATATATAATTTATTAAATATATAATATATCTTATATTTATATATAATATAACTATATAGTATTATATATATATATAATAAATAAATATTATAATTAAAAATAAATATTATATATATATATATAACTAAATCTATTAAAATATAAATATATATATTCATATTATATCAATTAAATATTAATCTAATTATATATATATATTATAAATATAAATATCTATATAAATCTTATAACTTTCTTAATTGTAGAGAGTGTAGAGTGAGTTTGTTTTAGTGTTATAGTGAGTTTGTGATAGATAGAGTGTGGAGTGTCTGTGAGAGTTAGTTACATAATCAGTGTGATACAGACACTAAAAAATATATATATTAATTTATATATTCAAATTTATATATATATTCTATCATAAAAAATGGAAACATAAAAAAAAAAAATATTAATATAAAATAAAATAACTATATAATAAATAAAAAATATATATATGTGTTGTGTAGTTAAGTGGAGTGTGTGTGTAGATGTGGTGTGTGTGTGTGTGAGTGTGTGAGTGTTAGTGTGTTTGGTGGTGTTTGTGGATTAGTGTAGTGAGTGTGTTTTAGAGAGTTTGTACCTATATTAAAATATATATATTTCTATCTAAATTATATCACTATCTAAAATATCGACTATATAAATAACATCTTATAATACAATATTATTATCATAAAAATTCTAAAAAAAATCAAAATATCTATCTTAAAAAAAAAATCTCTAATATCTCTCAAAAAACACACTCAAAAACCCACAAAATAATCACTTATCAAAAAAACTATATCACACTACAGTATCACTAAAATCAAAAATTAAATATAAATACTATAAATCATATATCTTAATCAATACAATATAATAAAAATCTGAAAACCCCACCCACCACCCCCACCCCCCCAAACCACCCCCCCCCCCCCACACCCACCCCCCCCCCAACACCCACACCCCCCCCACACCCCCCCCACCCCAAAAAACAAATAAAAATATATATATATAATAACTATCTATAATCTATTAAAAATATTTTTAATTATAATTATATAACAAAAGCACAAAATATATATAACTCTATAAAATCTATCAAAAATAAAAATAAAAATCTTAACTACACACACACTAGAATACACCCCACCCCCACCACCCCACCCCCACCACCACCCCCCCACACCAAACCCCCACAAACACATATATAAATCTTTATCAAAAATTATATATAAATCTCTCAATCTTTTAAAAATAATAATATAAAAAATATTCCTAATATAAAATATAAATATAAATAAATTATAATATCTAAAATAATCAATAAGTTTAAAATTACCAAATTATATAACAATAAATAAATATCCATAAATATAAATAAAAATCACTCATATAACTATAGAAATAGATAAAGTAAATATATATATATCTATTATATAAAATATAATAACTTTAAAAGTCATTATAAATATCTTAAATTATATAAAAAAAAATATAAATCTTATATAAAATAATTAAATCTCAAAATATATCTATCAAAAAAAATATCTAAAATTAAAATACAAAAATTAATAGTAATTACTAAAACTTATATACATATATATATATATATTATATATATCAAAAGAGAGAGAGAGATAGAGCGAGAGAGAGAGTGTGCTAAGAGTAGAGTATGAGAGGAGAGATTTATATATATTTATATATAATATATATATATATATATATATCATATATACATATATATATATTTATATATATATATATATATTCTATTATAATACATTTATATATGTTATATATATATATATAGATATATATATATTAGTATATATATATATATATATATATGTTTTCTATGTATTTTATTATAAATATTAAAAATATAGGTTTATATATATATATATATTAAATATTTATATATGAATATAATATAAAAACTATATATCTTATATATAAATATTATTATATATATATGTATATTATTATTATATATATTTAATATATATATATATATATATATATTATATATATGTATGTATATTATATATATAAAAAAAAAAAAAATTTTTTTATTAAACCCATAATTAATATAATTATATATATATATATATATATATAATAATTTATGTATATATATATATATATATATTATATTATATATATAAATTAATATTTATATATATATATATTTAATTAATACATCATATTAATTATATAAATATATATATTTATATATATTTATTATATATATATATATAAAAAATATATTTATTATATATATTTATATATATATATATTTAAATATATATATTTATATTCTATTTATATTATATATACACACACACATACAACACAAAACAAACATTAACACATATATATATGTATATATATATATATATATTCTAATATATAGATATATATAAATTATATATATATATGTGGGTGTGTGTGTGTGTGTGTGTGTGTGTGTGTGTGTGTGTATACGTATATATAGTGTACATGTTATATCCATTACTCCATATTTACTATATATATACATGGCATATATGTATAATATACTATATTTATATTAGAGAATATATATATTTATATATATATTTTTCTATATTATATATATATATATTTATATATGAAAATATATATATATATATTTATTATTAATACATATTATAAAATTATATTATATTAATATATATATATATATATATATATATATATATCTATATAATATTATGGTATCGAGATAGGATATAGATATTATAATTGTATATTATATATATATATAATATATATATTATATATATATATATAATATATATTATATTATTATAATAAATATATATATTATATTTATATATATTGAGAGTGAGAAGAGAGATATGTATGTCTATATATATTATATTTTTATTTTATATATATATATATATATATATATATATATATATATATATATATATATATATCTGTGTGTGTGTGTGTGTGCGCGCGCACGTGTGTGTGTGTTGTAATCCTCTCCCTGCCAGCGGTTGTAATCCACGGTGGATAAGACAGACAGACGTTCACACGACATGGTCTTTATTGATGGAATCGGTTGATAAACTTGGCTCCGGACGAAAGCCGGAGATTAGAACTGTTAGCTCTGCCTGTTCTTCTCTCTGTCTGTGTCTTGTCTGTCTCTGCTGGTGCCTTCTGTCTGTCCTGGCTTCCGTACGCCTCTTGGGCTACTTTCTCTGCCTCAGGGCTTCCGCGAGGGAACACAACTGTCAGGGCAGCTAAGGGAGCAGGAAGTGGCAGTTCAAGACTAACTAAACGCATAGAACAATGAATTCAATAGTAAAGCATAATCAGGGCCTTTGGTCACATGCTATGCAATATCAATGCCTTACAATGTGTGTGTGTGTGTATGGGTGTGTGTGTAGGTGTAGGTGTGTGTGTTGGTGTATGCATCTCTGTGTGTATGTATGTATATAATCAATAATTTGTATCTCATTGAGTTCTATTATCACCATGAATTATCAACCATGCATTGCAGGAACGGAGTCCTCTGGTCGACGGCCTGGGGAACAGTTTCCTTATCGAGTGCACCAATGTAGGAATGGATATATTGCATATTGGAAGTATTACGCTTACGATAAGTTGAATCAAGCTTTTAAAAAAAAGGTTTATATAAAAAGTAACTTGAAACGAAATGAGTCAAATAGTGAAAAAGCATCATCTGTTTCAAGAAATTCGTTAATTAATGATATACCAAATATATTTTTCCAGACACTTATTTCCCATTTGTTATAACATCTATTTGATTCATGCAGATATTCTTACCTTTATTTTCGTCCTATTTATCTTCTCCTCTGTCTCTTCCTTTTTTTAGTACGTGTGACCCTGATTTTCCGCTAGCATTATGCCGACCACATGACTCTCCTCTCCCTCCCCCTCTCTCTCACACACACACACACTCTCTCTCTCTCTCTCTCTCTCTCTCTCTCTCTCTCTCTCTCTCTCTCTCTCTCTCTCTCTCTCTCTCTCTCTCTCTCTCTCTCTCTCTCTCTCTGTAGTGACCGGGATGTTATGGAAATGATTAATGACCGAAATCCGTCTAAGAAATTGAAATTGGTGTGTTTTTCCACCATGAGTGACCGAGGATATTGTCAATACATGTAAGTAATACAATATATCATTCATTTCATGTAAGTCTCTCCTGCATAATCTGATCTGGACTATCTTTGTGAAATACTATTATGTATTACTTAGTTTAGGTGACGTGTCATGAATGACGTCACACAAAGGGACCCTCGTGGTCAAGTGAGGGGCGACCGCACAAAGACCTGGTCACGCCCAGAGCGAGGTGACATTAGGCAGGAGCAGGAGGTTCTAACTATCCTACCTTCGAGGTGAGAATAGTGCATTTCAACAGAGTTTATAATTCAATAAAGAACAAATCAAATGATACATAGGCTTATACTCAGATGTCACGTGCCTCGCTTCTTGCCTCAGGCGCCATTTTCATCGCCATGAGGGTGACGTCACCTCATGACACGTTTACCGAATTAGACCCGCTTTAAGTAAGTGCACTCATTTCTGTCATACCATTAATGGGAAACCACAAACTATTATAATAAAACATTGTTAAGATATTACTTAAATTACGTATTATAATGTTACTGGCAGTAATTATAAGTAATAGATGTGTTGTAAAAGTTTGATATCGACAGTGAAACTTAGATTTAACTTGGTATGTAAAACTTTTGTAAACTTATAGTAATAAATTATTGTCACTTTTTGAACCTGTGACTATGGTAATTTAGTGAAATCTTTCGATGTTATGTCTCACAGATGTTAGTGATATTGTTACACGTTCCTAAAGTAAAGTTAATTCTATCTCTCTCTCTCTCTCTCTCTCTCTCTCTCTCTCTCTCTATATATATATATATATATATATATATATATATATATATATATATATATATAGAGAGAGAGAGAGAGAGAGAGAGAGAGAGAGAGAGAGAGAGAGAGATAGATAGATATAGATAGATAGAATCGAACCCTCCTGCAGAACAGCAGAACAAGGAATCGGATAGATAGATAGATATTTGCATGTATATATATATATTTGTATATACATATATATTTATATATATATATATATATATATATATATAATATTTTTGTATGTATGTATGTATGTATGTATGTATATACATACATAGTAAGTATTCTCAATTTTATATTTCATCAGTAGTAATATTCATGCTCCTTCGACTGAAGGAGCTTGACCTGATGTCAACTCACCTGTCGGCTGACCGGTTGGGTCAGCGCTGCAGTGCGGGTGCCACGAGTCCAATGATCAGTCGCTGGATCTGTCTGATTGTGTCATCGGAGACAGGTTTCCCTTCTAACAAATCTGTCAGGGCCTGATCCAGGAGTCCTTTTGTTTCCTTCAAGAAATCGCCGTCTTCTGCTTCGGTCAGTGAGACTTCCACCTAGATGTGTAAGACTATATCAAGACTTGTTGATTTATTCTTGACATCGTTTACTTCTATTGTGATCTCTGCGACTTCTGTTTCGGTCTCTGCGACTTCGGTTTCGGTCTCTGCGACTTCGGTTTCGGTCTCTGCGACTTCTGTTTCGGTCTCTGCGACTTCGGTTTCGGTCTCTGCGACTTCGGTTTCGGTCTCTGCGACTTCGGTTTCGGTCTCTGCGACTTCTGTTTCGGTCTCTGCGACTTCGGTTTCGGTCTCTGCGACTTCAACTTCGGTCTCATCGACTTCAACTTCGGTCTCATCGACTTCTACTTCGGTCTCATCGACTTCTACTTCGGTCTCATCGACTTCTACTTCGGTCTCATCGACTTCTACTTCGGTCTCATCGACTTCTACTTCGGTCTCATCGACTTCAACTTCGGTCTCATCGACTTCAACTTCGGTCTCATCGACTTCAACTTCGGTCTCATCGACTTCAACTTCGGTCTCATCGACTTCAACTTCGGTCTCATCGACTTCAACTTCGGTCTCATCGACTTCAACTTCGGTCTCATCGACTTCAACTTCGGTCTCATCGACTTCAACTTCGGTCTCATCGACTTCAACTTCGGTCTCATCGACTTCAACTTCGGTCTCATCGACTTCAACTTCGGTCTCGACTTCAACTTCGGTCTCATCGACTTCAACTTCGGTCTCATCGACTTCAACTTCGGTCTCATCGACTTCAACTTCGGTCTCATCGACTTCAACTTCGGTCTCATCGACTTCAACTTCGGTCTCATCGACTTCAACTTCGGTCTCATCGACTTCAACTTCGGTCTCTGCGACTTCAACTTCGGTCTCATCGACTTCAACTTCGGTCTCATCGACTTCAACTTCGGTCTCATCGACTTCAACTTCGGTCTCATCGACTTCAACTTCGGTCTCATCGACTTCAACTTCGGTCTCATCGACTTCAACTTCGGTCTCATCGACTTCCACTTCGGTCTCATCGACTTCAACTTCGGTCTCATCGACTTCAACTTCGGTCTCATCGACTTCAACTTCGGTCTCATCGACTTCAACTTCGGTCTCATCGACTTCAACTTCGGTCTCATCGACTTCAACTTCGGTCTCATCGACTTCAACTTCGGTCTCATCGACTTCAACTTCGGTCTCATCGACTTCAACTTCGGTCTCATCGACTTCAACTTCGGTCTCATCGACTTCAACTTCGGTCTCATCGACTTCAACTTCGGTCTCATCGACTTCAACTTCGGTCTCATCGACTTCAACTTCGGTCTCATCGACTTCAACTTCGGTCTCATCGACTTCAACTTCGGTCTCATCGACTTCAACTTCGGTCTCATCGACTTCAACTTCGGTCTCATCGCCTTCAACTTCGGTCTCATCGACTTCAACTTCGGTCTCATCGTCTCCCACTTCCGTCTCATCGACTTCAACTTCGGTCTCATCGACTTCAACTTCGGTCTCATCGACTTCAACTTCGGTCTCATCGACTTCAACTTCGGTCTCATCGACTTCAACTTCGGTCTCATCGACTTCAACTTCGGTCTCATCGACTTCAACTTCGGTCTCATCGACTTCAACTTCGGTCTCATCGACTTCAACTTCGGTCTCATCGACTTCAACTTCGGTCTCATCGACTTCAACTTCGGTCTCATCGACTTCAACTTCGGTCTCATCGACTTCCACTTCGGTCTCATCGACTTCAACTTCGGTCTCATCGACTTCCACTTCGGTCTCTGCGACTTCCACTTCGG
>NW_028234436.1:24995851-25000851 GCF_977035675.1 Penaeus japonicus
TCTTTCTCCGCCTCCTCTTTATCTTCCTCCTCCTCTTCCCCTTCCTCCTCATCCTCATCCTACTCCTAATCCTCATCCTCCTGCTCCTCCACCTCCTCCTGCTCCTGCTCCTCCTCCTCCTCCTCCTCCTCATCATCATCATCATCCTCCACCTCCACCTCCACCTCCACCACCTCCTCCTCCTCCTCCTCCTCCTCCTCCTCCTCCTCCTCCTCCTCCCTCCTCCTCCTCCTCCTCCTCCTCCTCCTCCTCCTCCTCCTCCTCCTCCTCCTCCTCCTCCTCCTCCTCCTCCTCCTCCTCCTCCTCCTCCTCCACCTCCACCTCCTCCTCCTCCTCCTCCTCCTCCTCCCTCACCATTACTTCCTACTCACCACATTGGTCCTGACGTCGATGAGTCCCGCTCCGTCGGTGTTGATGGTGCCGTCGGCGTTGCACTGTCCGAAGGGCACGCACTCCCTCGGGGCGGGGCACGTGAGGAGCGTGGGCTCCGTGGCGGCGCCGGGGATCCTGCAGCAGACGGCCTCCACGGTCGGGTACTCGGGGTTGGTGCACTGGGGGGGGGGGAGTCAAAGGTTGAACTTAGGATTTCGGCCGATTAGGTGGTCGCTTGTCAGACGCCTGACTGGTTTTCACTGGACGCCAAATTGGTGATTTTTAATAATTCATCTTTAATTAAAAAGAGCATATACTTTCATGGGCATGAGAGCGCACAACTTCGCCTGGCAGAAAGAGCCCGGGAAGGAGTTCTTCCTGACTGGCTGACTGACCTTGGTTACTTTGGTGCGGATGTTGATGAGTCCGACTCCCGAGGTGTTGATGGTGCCGCCGTCGCACTGGTAGGTGGGGACGCAGTCGAAGCCAGCCCGGCACTGGCTCGCGAGGGCGCCGCTGGTCTGTTCCAGCCCGCCGCCGACGACATCGCTGCCGCCCACAGTGCCGCTGATGATGCCTCCAGCGCCTCCTCCGCCGACGGCAGTCTGCTCTGAGTGGACCCCAGCGCCAGGGACCCCAGCGACGCCGCCAGATGCCGCGCCACCCACGCCCGCCTGCGCTAGCTGTTGCTGCAGAAGGATGTCCTCGGGAATGGGGCAGCAGACGTTGCCGATTTGTCCGCAGTATTTCTGGGTTACCTGCGGAAGGACGGCGTCGGGGGGGCTTCACGTGAGACCTCTTTGAGGGCTTCATACATATATGTCTGTATATTCTCATATAAACTTTTTATTGTATTATATATACTGTGTGTGTGTGTAGGTGTGTGCGTGTCTCATTTATCTATTTGGCTATGTCTAAAAAAATGACTCAAGGAATGAAACAGTGAGTCTATAACTTTGTTTGTCATATAGCACAACTATGAGGATTTCCCGACGTCTGAGACGTAGAAGGCAACTTACATGATCAGGAACCTTGGCGGGCGAGCGGACGTCGAGGTTGACGCTCGGGTTGAACTTGTATGTCCCGTCGATGCAGTATTGCCAAGGCACGCATCCATGTGCCTGCGAACACGATTCATTAGCTTTCAAGGTACTCGAAATGCGGCGTGTTTTTGTTTGTTTTTTGACTTAACGACTCAAGTTAAGAGACACAGAAAGAGAGACTCGGATCAAGAGAGTCGGGCCCAGAGACTCAGACTCAGAGACTCGGATCCAAAGACTCAGAGAGAGAGCGAGGGAGACTCACCAGCGCGCACTCGTTGGACTGCGTCGGCGTGTAACTTCCTTCGGTCGCCGTAACTCCTACGACAGCGCCCTGTGGGAAGGTCACGGGAGAGTTATTTAAAACACCCTTTTGCAGGGTCTTTATCGTCGCTAATTTCTTAACAATTTACTGAAACTGATTAGCTATATGTTGGAGATAGATACGGGAATGTTGTTATTATCTATTGAGAATTGTGGATTTCGCTAAAGGACGGACGTATCAACGGTGAACTCTGGTTAATATATGCATACAATATATCAAAATTGTATTGTGCAGACTGTACAATAGATGTTTAATAACCCCAGGCATGGGACAAACAGGCCAGATGTACGAGAATTCCTCAACCACACACACAAGGAGCCGTAGACAAACACTACACATAGAAGGAACAGGCAATCACCTAGCGGGTCGATAACGCTGGACAGCATGCAGGCAAAATAGACATTAAGAGAAGATAACTAAATGAAAATGAAAGACCAATAAAGAAGAAACAATGGCAGAAACAAAAAAAAATGAAAAAAGGAATATTTAATCCATGGAGTGCGATCCACAGCTCTGGCTGTGCTGAGCTCTTTCTCTCCCAGATGATACCCTGAATATCTGTCATCAGGCTAACAAAAGGGTACAAGAAAGGCGCCCATTAGCGAGTGATGACCTTTCGCGACAAAGCGCACGGCGGCGCGGGGTCGAGAGGGCGATGGCGCAGTCCAAGGGTTAAGAGGAAACGAAAGAACCACCACAGAGAAGAGAGAAGAACGACAGAATCTACGATCTACAGAAGACGACTCCATCACCCGGGACGAGAATCTTCGCTTCACCGCCGCCGCCCTCCGCTCACCTGACTCTCAAAGACGCCCTTATCCTGCCACCAGAACCCCCCCTCCTCCTCCTGCTGCTGCTGCTGACCCACCTGGCCCTCCTGCTGCTGCTGCTGACTGCTTGCGCCGCCGTACTGGGGCAGGGCGTGGGAGGCCCCAGAGGCGAGGAGAAGCAGAGCACAGGCCAGTCCACCAGCCCTCATCTGGAGACAGACAGGTAACAGACAAATAAAATCAAGGATAATAATAGGTAAATTGCTTGCGAATAGTATGCATAAAAAAGAAAAACCTTGAAACTTTGAAAAGACGGAAAACAATAGATAAGGAAATTAAATTGATATAATTTTTAATGAAGAAACAAGGTATAGGCCGTTCATATTCGCTCAGATGGAAGCAGAGATCGCCGATTTATATATTTATATGTGTATATATATATATATATATATATATATGTATATGTATATATGTATATGTATATATATTTATATATATATATATATATATACATATATATGTATATATATATATATATATATATATATATACTATATACATATATATAATATGTATATAATATAAATATAGATAGATAAATAGATATATAGATAAATGGGAATCGAACGAAGGTCCGATTTGCATGCATATTCTCGTGATTTTCCTTCGATTCTCATTTTGAGAAAAGATTAACTATTTGGTCCTTCCATCACTCTACAAACCCCAGAAGATATATCATAACGCGTTTCCTATTAAGGATAGTTCCAGCATCATTGGTTCATATTAACACCGTGATATCTTAGACATTGAATCTAAAAAGAAACAGATTTTTTTATAAAATGTTGATAAAGAAAAAATATCGCTAATAGTTTATTCCTGTTGCAAAAGGTCTTTGATTTTTTTTTATCAAAAGAGCGCGGTGTATTAATTTGGTAAATCCTACATCAGTTACGACTTACAATAGATAAGAAAAATAATCACTTAGTAATGTTATAGTTATAATATGAGATCTGATATATGTATGATGATATAAAGGCGAAGAAACTTCTTTGTATTTTTTGGTGAATCAACAAGACTATGAATATTGCTTCACATACTATCATATATTATTTTCTTGAATAAATCGCTTTTGTTTTGTCTTCAGGTGGCCGATTGATGCTACAAGACTTAAATAAAGTCACCGCACTCAAAGCCACTGAGAGCAAAAAAACAATACACCATCGTACGTATCTTCACTTAATTAACACGAACCCAATAAAAAAAAATACGGATGTGATCTAAAACACTCCAGACACGGAGACAGAGACAAGCCCACCTTTGCGTTGTCTTCCCTTGCAGAGAACTGACGCCGGCGAAGAACATCTCCCGCGTTTATATGGACAGGTGAGTCGGGAAGAGGGGGGGGGGGGGAGGGTAGGGAGACCAGGGGGGGATGGGGGAGGGTAGGGAGACCAAGGGGGATGGGGGAGGGTAGGGAGACCAGGGGGGATGGGGGAGGGTAGGGAGACGAGGGGCGGGAGGGGAGGGGGGATGGAGGGACAGGACGAGGGCTCGCTCTGAACCCCTCCTCCCCCTCCTCCTTCTCCTCCTCCTCCTCCTCTCTCATTTCCTCTTCTACTGTCTCCCCTCTCATCCCCTACTCCTTCCCCCTCTCCCCTCCTCCCTGAACTCCTCCTACCCCCCCTCCCCATATATCTCCACCCTCCCCCCCACCCCCCTCGAGGCGACTCACCACCTCACGTGGACTTCCCAGGTTGGATAATACCGGTTATTATAGCGATCAAACTTTCGTATCGTCAACATGCACCGAAAATTGTGATTTTTTTGGTGGGTTGAATTAACAGCATGAACTTAGTTTCGGCAGAGTCGTGATTATTTCTTTTCACGAGGCTTAGAGCGCTTTTATTGCCTATGCTAATAAGCGAGCGCTCCATTTAGCAGACGTCACTGTTCTCTCAAGGTTAAACATCCTAAGTTTTCTGCGACCGGGTTTTTCACCCTCCTCTTAGAACGTTCTAGAATCTAAACAAAACAGTACCATCGTAAAGCAAACAAACACATAGATGTAAATAAGCGCGATAGCCTAGATCCATAAACCAAAAAAAAAAAAAAATCACAACAATAACATGTACAGGAAAGTCTCCCAATCTCGCGGCAAAGTTACCGGAAGAGGCCGGCGATACCTGGAACTGTGCTGGATCCCCTCCGCACCCCTCCGCTCTCCGCCGCAGCCGCAAGCGGGAGGTTGGCTTCACTTGGGTTTTTTTCTTCTCTGCGACTTAACAATAAAGACGATATTTTACCTGGAAATCATTATGTGTGTGAACGTGTGCGGGAAGTCCGTATAGGTTTCTACGCTGCGTTAACAAGGTAGGATTTCTCTTCCACTGGGTTGTGTTTATGTGTGTGTGTGTATGTGTGTATATATACATACATATATTTATATATATATATATATATATATATATATATATATATATATATGTGTGTGTG
>NW_028234436.1:25005851-25008351 GCF_977035675.1 Penaeus japonicus
TTTTTTATGAAATACTGAACACAATAATAAAAAATCAGGCGTCATTTGGTCAGAACTTGCAACAAAAACAAGCTTTTCAGATTTGAAGTTATTGAGTGTTCGCCTCAGAGGTGCCAATTGATTCGTTCGCTTTAAACCGTGTTTCAAAAAGCTTCGTTCGCTTTTCATTCGTTTATTCTTGTCGACTGAATATTTGTAAATAAAGTAAAGCAAAAAATTAATCAAGAAAAGGTATGAATAATTTGATACGGATAAGAACTAAGTGTTTGCTTCTAAAAGTTCTCCATAATAACCCACCCATAAGAAGAGAAAAGAATGTTTACTCAAAATAATGAAACTAATTGCGTTTTCCAAACAAGGAAGACCGCCATGCACCCCCCCCATCCCCCTGCCCCCTCTGCCCCCCTGCCCTCAACCACCTTATACCCATTCATAATCTCCCTTCCACTATATTCCACCCAGATACCCCCCACCCTACCCCTCCTCGTACCCACTTACACCTCTATACCTCTACCCTGATTAACCCCCCTCCCCCCCACCCCCAACAGCTGTATTCTATACCCCTATACCCACCCAGGTGCCCCTTGTACCCCCCTCATGCCCCCCCTCCGCAAGAAGCAAGGTGAAGGTTGCTGACCTCTTCTCTTTCTCGGTCTTTTCAGCACCTCCAGTGACCGCCCTCTTCCCCCCACCCCTCCCCCTCTCCCTCTCCCTCCCTTCCATTTCTTCAGACTCCCCCTCGACCCCCCCCCCTCCCCATTACCATCCATTTTCGCCCTTGTCCTGCTTCCCTAATACCCCCCCTCCCCCCCCACCTCCCTATTATCTCCTCCCTCTCTCATCCTCCGCTATTAGTCTGCCTTCCCCTCCCACTCCCCCTCCTCCTTCATCTCTCACTCCCCCTCCTCCTTCCCTCCACTCCCCCTCTTTCCCTCCCTCCCCCTCCTTCCCTCCCTCCCCCTCCTTCCCCCCCTCCCCCTTGCCTTCTACCCCCTCCCCCTCCTTCCCTCCCTCCCCCTCCTTCCCCCCTCCCCCTCCTTCCCCCCCTCCCCCTCTCCCCTTCCCTCCCTCCCCCTCCTTCCTCCCTTCCCCCCTCCCCCTCCTTCCCCCCTCCCCTCTACCCCCTCCCCCTCCTTCCCTCCCTCCCCTCCTTCCCCCCCCCCCCCCCTTCCCTCCCTCCCCCTCCTTCCCCCCCCTCCCTCTTGCTCTCGTATGCCTACTTCCTTCTTCCTCTCCCATCCATTCGTCTCCCTATTCCCTATCATCATCTTCCTCCCCCATTCCCCCGTTCTTCCCCTTTTCTCCTCTCCTTCTTGTTCCTTTTTTCCTTCCCCCCGCCTTATTCTCTGCCTCCTTCCCCCTTCTTCCTTTTTTCTCCTCTCCTTCTTGTTCCTTTCTTCTTCCTCCCGCCTTATTCTCTGCCCCATTCCCCCTTCTTCCTCTTTTCTCCTCTCCTTCTTGTTCCTTTTTTCTTCCCCCCGCCTTATTCTCTGCCTCCTTCCCCCTTCTTCCTCTTTTCTCCTCTCCTTCTTGTTCCCTTTCTTCTTCCCCCCGCCTTATTCTCTGCCTCCTTCGGCGCTGAGGTCGTGACTGATGCACACGACACCCAGGGGTCGTGCGGGAATGCTGGCTCCTTTGTTACCAATCGCCGTGTTCAGCTTTCGCGTTATCCTTGTTGTCGCTCGTAGCTCTGCGATTTTAGCAAAAAATCTTTATATCATTATTATAATTTTAGCAAAAATATGTTAACTTCATTGTTATCATCACTATCATTGTTATGATTTTAGCAAAAAATCTTTATATCATTATTATAATTCTAGCAAAAAAATGTTAACTTCATTGTTATCATCACTATCATTGTTATAATTTTAGCAAAAAATCTTTATCTTCGTTGGTATCATCACTATCGTTGTTATAATTATTACAGCCATTATCATTATCATTATATTGTTATTCTCATAATTATCATCATCATCAAAAAGAGTCATGCACAAGTAAGCATGCACTAAGAATTATCTATCGATTAAGGGATGCACAAGAAGCAGAGCAACCAAGCATTATCAAATAAAAAAAAGCAGTCATGCACCATAAAGGAGAAAATGACGGTCAAGAATTTTTAGTCATGCAGTACGAAGGAGAATCATGCATTAGAAAATAAACGGCCAAGCATTCTTAATTAAAGTCACGTATCAAGAGAGATCTACATTAAAAGGAATCATGCACTAGAAAAAAATTATGCATTAGAAGAAACTGTCAATAAATTTAGAGTCATGCATTCTGTATTTAAGATTCATGCATGGCCTGAGAGGGTTCATGGGCCATCATCTAAAAGTACAGGTCAAATTATTGTCAGGTGCATGCGTGTGTGTGTGTGTGTGTGTGTGTGTATGTGTGTGTGTGTGTGTGTGCGTGCGCATTAATCAACGTATGCATGCATGTATGTATATATGTAACTACTGTATGCACATAACCGGAATGTAGAAATTCAGATGACATGCGG
>NW_028234436.1:25013351-25015851 GCF_977035675.1 Penaeus japonicus
ATTCTTTTAGTGTCGTGTATCGGATGTTAAAGCCGGAACTGTCACTCTGACGACCTGGGATCGATCTCGAGTCAGGAGGTAAAATTATATAATAATATTAATAATATATATATATAGTAGATATATATATATATATATATATATATATATTTAGTTCCTTGACTAAGAAGAATTTGTAAACAAAGCAAAGTCTCATATATATACTTTCACGCAGAATTACTGTGAAAAAGTGAATATATTTACAATGTCAAGGGCAACTGGTACAACAACAAGTGATTATGATCTGTTGTGCGTATTATTTGTGTGTCACGATAGTCTGTTTATGTTGTGCGTGTGTGCGGACGGGGTTTTGTTGTTGTTGTTATTGTGGTGCTTTGCTTAGGTTTTGTTTGTATAGAGTCTATGCATGTCTGTCTGTGTTTGTAAATGTTATTTAAAATCAGTGTATTTCGGGCCAGTTTGTCTATGTGTGTAGACTGTCCTGGCAAGTAGGTGTCCTTTAAATTCCGTCCTATCTATACTCACAACGATTAAAATATATGAATGTACAAACTGGCTCTTAAAAAAAGTTCCTCACCTGAAAACTATGAATTGTAGTTCGTTTGTTCTGAGATGAATATCAGGTTAAGTGTTGTACGCCGAAACCGGCTATTACATTCTTAATCATTCAAAACTCAAAAACAGCTACCGCAAATGAAATAACAAAAGCAATACGAGCAATCAACGGCGCTAGAATTCCAAACCAACCAACAGACCGGAAACAAAAGAACATCGAATGTTGATTGCGCGGAGGTCTACTCCAGATTGAGGGACATCCTCCCTGCCGTCGCGTCACGTTGAATCGGCGAGGACGAAAGAGCGAACATGAAGTACGTCGTAGTCAGAGAAGTAAGAATCGGGATCTCGAAAGAAGGTGAGCATGAGAAGAACACTAAGATGCGGCAGCTAGCCTACCTAAAATGAAGAATTATGGTAGAAAGGTAAAAAAGGTGGGGGCGTACACCCCTTGCTGGCAACGAAGTACGGCATTCCCGAGTCTCTCTATATAATTCCTCCAATATGTGCGTATTTATCACACATGCAAACACCACAAACACATACGCAACTATTTTCGGAGAGTATTGGCAGTGAGTGCTCTTTACATCAACAATGTTTGTTTTAAATATCGGTTTGAGTCATGTGAATGTGGATATGAGTGTGGGTGATGTGTAGGGTTAGAGACAATGAGTGGAGATGTGCGTGAGGATGTGTCTATGTCTGTCCTTTGTGGCCGTTTATCCTCGTCGTGTCTTTGTTTGTCGTCGTATCTGTGCGTTTTTGTTCTCGTGTGTCTGTTTTTCCCTTCTGTCCGTGCTTTTGGCTTTGCCTGGCGATGAGGCTCCTGTTTCCGTTCATCGGAGAATGAAAATGCTACTTTACTCCTTTTAAACTCCAGTTGTCCTTCTCTATCGCCGCGTCTCCCTCCGCCCTTGCCACCCGCCCGCCTCTTGCTGCGTCGCGCCATGTTTTTTCTTGAACTGTCCGTGCGATGTCCTTATCTATTATTTATTGTCCTCGTTTCCTTCTGTTTACTATTGTCTTGATTCTTATTCTTATTCTTATACAGACGTGTGTGTGTGTGTGTGTCCATAATTATAATATATATATATAATATATATATATAATATTATATATATATATAAATAATATAATATATAATATATATATATATATTTGTATATTTATATGTATATTGTGTGGTAAAGTGTGAGTCTGTGTTGTGAGCGATGTGATAATATATGTATATATATATACATAATGTAATATGGTATAATATTTATGTATAATATATGTAATGTATTATAGATATATATATAATATATATATATATATATAATATAATATGCATGTGTGTGCGTAAATGTCTAGATATAGAGTTAGAGTGAGAGGAATAGATAGAATAGATAATAGATATAGATATAGATATATAGAGAAAATAAATAAATATACTAGGTATAGTATAGGTATATATATATACATATTATATATATATAATAAATATATATATATATTTAATATATATATAATATATTAGTACATTTCACTGAAAGCGTTTAAAGTAATTTCCTGAGAGCGAAGGTCTTGCCGGAGTTTAATTGCTTGGAAACGGAAGTCGCTAAACTCTGAATCTTGAGGGAAAATAAAAATAGGAGGGACAACTCTTCCTCTTCTTTTTATTCTTCCTTCTCCTCTTTTATCAAATTCTTCTCGTTTTATTTCCTAAAGATACACCTTTTTTTTTGGCCAACTCACAACTGTCTCAAAAGCGTCGTGCAATAGTAGCTGGACACTGCATCTGCTCCGCGTACCTGCCAAGGCATTTCAAGCAACAAAAAGACTCTTTCGCTGCCATTACGCGACTAACAAAAGTCGTTCTACAGTCGAGAGACACGATTCCGGTTGTAGATCGTCTCCCTCCGACTAGGGAAGTAAATCGCAGAAACGCCTAGAACCTGTCAGT
>NW_028234436.1:25020851-25025851 GCF_977035675.1 Penaeus japonicus
GTAAATGTAATATATTTCGTGTTACGTGTATTGAAGATTATTTGATCTTTTATAATGTATTTTCATCTTCGATTCTAGTACTGCATCGTATTGCACTATTGCGTTGTTTTGCATTTTCTATCTTGCATTGTATTCTTGTATCTAGTGAAGTTTTCTTATAATGATTGCTTCTTTAACTTATTTCTTGCCCTCGACCATGTTAATGTATATGACTTTGTATTGCATTCTTGTCCGTGTATTGTATTTCTGATCTTGCAGCCTATCATCATCATCATCATCATCACCATCATCATAATCACCATCATCATCATCACCATCATCTTCATCATCATTATCATCACCTTCATCATCATCATACTAATCACCATCATCATCACCATCATCATCATCATCGCCATCATCATCACCATCATCATCATCATCACCATCATCATCATCATTACCATTATCAAGTACAGCTAGGATTGTGATTACCGTACAGATCTAAACAATTTACAAATACCAAAATGGACGACATTGAAAAAAAAAAAACTCTGCCTTTTTTTTTTAATTCGATTTTTTTATTTAATCATTCAAATTATTTAAATTATTTAATTATTTAAAGAAAAACATTGCAGAAAGAGAAATGCAACTCCTCATTAACTAAGCCCATGAAGCAGAGAAGTGGAGTCCAGACCAATGGAAATGGACTCTAAAAACTCCATATAGATAGCAGTGTGTTTGTAAGAAGATTCAGCACAAGGAAGATTTTTTTTTCTGTTATGAAGATGGACCAATGTTTTATTCAGACATCGTAAAAATGTTATAATCATGCAGTCTAAGCCATTGCCAAGGTCTTTGAGACGGATGTGGCAGGATTTGCGTTTGGGAGAGGGGGGGGCGTCGATCCAGGCCTGTCGGCAGACACATGTGTGGGTGTATAATATATGTATATATATATTATATATATATATATATAATATATATATATATATATATATATATATAAACACACACACACACACACACACACACACACACCCATATATATAATAATATTATATATAATATATATATATATATAATATATATATATATATATATATAATATAATATATATATATATGGGTGTGTGTGTGTGTGTATGTGTGTGTGTGCGTGTGTGTTCGTGTTCGTGTGCGTGTGCGTGTGCGTGCGTGTGTTTGTGTGTGTGTGTGTGTGCGTCTGTGCATAAATCATATTTCATAACACAATTTATACCCCTGTATTACTGTGCACGGAATGTACACACTGATTCGTGTATACAGAATATGTTTTTGAATAAACAATGCCACATATAATACTAATGATGACCAATTAGAAAATAAACAAAGAAGAAATATATAAAGGAACAAACAATTTTCTTTTCGCTTTTTGCTTTTCGAGACGTGAGGGAAACTGGCACGCTTCACTTAATAATATTGCCAATTTTCTCGATTGTCATGTGTCCATTACGTCAGGGAAGGAAAAAAAACCGGACATTTGATTACAACCGTAACAATCATATGCTGAACACGTGGTCACCTCTTCTCTCTCTCTCTCTCTCTCTTCTCTCTCTAACCTCACTCTCCGCTCTCTCTCTCAAACCTAACTCTCTCTCTCTCTCTCTTCTCTCTCTCTCTCTCACTCTCTCTCTCTCCCTCTCTCTCTCTACCCTCTCCTGTCTCTCTCTCTCTCTCACTCTCTGCTCTCTCTCTCTCCTCTTCACCTTTTCTCCTCTCCTCTCACCTTCTCTCCTCTCTCTCTCTCTCTATCATCTCTCTCTCTCGTCTCTCACTCCTCTCTCCTCTCTCATCTCTCTCTCCTCTCTCTTCTCTCTCTCTACTCCTAGCTCTCTCCTTCTACTCTCGCCTCCAATATCTCTCGCACAATCTCTTATCCACCTCACTCTCTCGACTTCCTCTCTCTCTCCTCATCCTCTCTCTCTCTCTCTCTCCTCCTTCTCTCTCTCTCTCTCTCCAAAGTCTCTCTCTCTCTCTCTCTCTCTAACACACAGACTTACTCTCTCACTCTCGAGCTATTTATCTCTATCTCTCCTTTTCATTTTTTCTTATCTTTCAACTCCATCTTATTATTATCATTTTCCTTTCCTCTTCCTTCTCCTTCTCATTTTCTTTGGGCTTTTCCTTTTCCTTTTCCTTCTACTTTTCCTTTTTCTTGTCGTTTCCCTTCTCCTTTTCCTCCTTCTTTTCCTTTCCCCTTTCTTTCTCCTCCTTTTCCTTTTGTTTAACTTTTTTCCATTTCCTTTTCTTTCTTGTCCTCCTCCTCTTCCTTCCTTCCCCAACAAAAAGGCTTTATTCATGAGCTTCAATTACCCGATTCTCTCGCACCGGAAAACACGCTCGTCAGAAAATCGGGAGTGGAAAACGAATTTTGTGGCGCTATAAATAATGATCTCTGCTGAAGGTCGAGAGAGATAATGACGTCACAGGGAAGGAGAAATAAGATATCCTTTGTTTACGTTCGTGGAGACATGTTTCGGATTCATTTGTCGCGTTCGTGGAGACGGGATCGGATTCACTTGTCGCGTTCGTGGAGACGGGAGCGCATTCACTTTTTTTGTTCATGGTGGCTGTTTCGGATTCACTTGTCGCGTTCGTGGTGACTGTTTCGGATTCCTTTGTTGCGTTCGTGGAGTGCAGTTCGTATTTATTAATGCCTTTTATGGAGACTTAAAAAGACCGATTCTTATTCACGATTCTGTTTCGCAAATGCCATTGGGATTCACGCATCCCGATCGTGGAAATGGTATAGACTCACTCGCGGCGTTCGTTAAGACGGATTAGAATCTAAGCTCGTCGATCGCGTGACTGGCAGCTCGTTAAATTCGGTTGGTTACACGCGCAGCGACAGACGGACGGATATTGAAGGGAATTCCAGATTTTGTTTCTTTTCTACGGAGAAAGATGTTTTTTTATCTCTCTCCTCTCTCTCTCTCCCCTATCTCTCTCTTTCTCTATCTATCTATCTCTATCTCTCTCGCTTTCTCTAACTATCTCTCTCTCTCTCTCTCTCTCTCTCTCTCTCTCTCTCTCTCTCTCTCTCTCTCTCTCTCTCTCTCTCTCTCTCTCTCTCTCTCTCTCTCTCTCTCTCTCTCTCTCTCTTTCTCTCTCTCTCATTCTCTCTCTCTTTATATATCTATCTATCTATCTCTATCTCTCTCGCTTTCTCTAACTAAATTTTCTTCACTAAGCTAATCTATCTCTCAATCCAGGATGGTGAATCAATAACAGACCTTCCCTTCCCCCTCGCCCCCCCCACGTGTCTTAGGGGTGTTGGGGGGGAGGTGGGGGGGCTCTCTTATCTCTAGGAGGAAGCCAGGATAGTCAACCTGACCTGACTGAGGCCCCGAACTAAAGGTCAGGATCTCAGTCGACTCTCCGCCGCCATACAAGATATTCATCTCCGCCAGGCCCATCCCGCCCTCGGGCGAGGTCACCGCCCAAGGACGCCCTCGGTTGTTGAGGGCAGTTGCTAACAATCTCGCTTCTCTCTCTCTCTCTTCTCTCTCTGGTTCCTTCTCTCTCTCTCTCTTCTTCTCTCTCGCTCTCTCTCTCCCTCCTCCTTCTCTCTCTCTCTCTCTCTCTCTCTCTCTCCGTCTCCTCTTTCTCTCTCTCCTTCTCCTCTTTCTCTCTCTCGCTCTCTCTCTCCTTTTCTTCTTTCTCTCTCTCGCTCTCTCTCTCCCTCCCTCTCTCTCTCTCTCTCTCTCGCTCTCTCTCTCTCTCTCTCTCTCTTTACCCTCTCTTACTCTCTCGTGCTCTCTTCGTCTCTCTCTCTCTCTCCTCTCTCTCTCCCCTCACGCTCTCCTCCTCTCTCTCCTCTCCTCTGTCCTCTCTCTCTCTCTTCTCTCTCTCTCTCCTCTCTCTCTCTTCTCCTCTCTCTCTCTCCGACAGCTCTCTCTCCTCTCTCTCTCTCTCTCTCTCTCCTCTCTCTCCCTCTGCTCTCCATCTCTCACTCTCTCCCTCTGTTCTCTCTCTCTCTCTCTCTCTCCCGCTCTCTTCTCATTCTCTCTCTATCCTCGTCTCTCTCTCTCTCACTCTCGCTCTTCTCTCTCTCTCTCTCTCTCTCTCTCTCTCTCTCTCTCTCTCCTTCTCTCTCTCTCTCTCTCTCCTCTCCTCTCTCTCCTCTCTCTCTCTCTCTCTCTCCCGCTCTCTCTCTCGCTCTCTCTCCTCCCTCTCCTCCTCCTCTCTCTCCTCTCTCTGCCCTCCTCCCTCTCTCTCTCTCTTCTCTCTCCTCATCTACTCTCTCTCTCCCTCAACCGCCTCGTCCTCTCTCTCTCTCTCTCCCTCCTCTTATCCTTCCCTCTCTCTGTTCAAGGTGTTCTCCTTTGAATATCCACGAGCGGTTTCCCACGTTTGCCTTACTGGCGCGGGGGGGGGGGGGCATTAAAACCAAGCTTAGGTTTTAACTCGGTTTCATTTGGGGTTGTGACCTTGCATAGCAGTCGACGGCGCCAAGAGAGCAAGTGACAGATATGATGTGACAGCAAGATCAGCGGAGACGTCCTGGCGCGTGACCTGTCCTGGCGCGGTGACCTCGGAGGCGACACGTCAGGAGGGAGATGCCTCTGCAACCGGTGTGGCTGGTGGACTGGGCGTGAGGGCGAGAGGTCAGGACAGACATGAGTTGACCTTAGGTTGGCCTGGGTTGAGAATAGTATCGCGACCCTATATCCTCCTACCACGTGGGGGGGGGGGGGGGCAGTACACAGGAGAGAATGTCTCTCTCTGCACTCTGCTCTCTGTTCTCTCTTTCCTCTCTCTCCTCTCCCCCCCCCCTCTTTCTCTATCTATCTATTTATTTATCTATCTATTTGTCTGTCTCTTCTCTCTCTCTTCCTCTCTTGCTCTCTCACTATCTCTTTTCCTTTTTCTTCTTCTCTCTCTCCTTCTCTCACTCTTCTTCTCTCTCTTCTTTTACCTCTCCTCTCTCTTCTTCTCTCTCTCTTCTTCTCCCTCTCCTCTCTCTTCTTCTCTCTCTCC
>NW_028234436.1:25070851-25073351 GCF_977035675.1 Penaeus japonicus
ATGTTGTGTGTGTGTGGTTGGGGGGGGGGGGGTCTGTGGGTCTGTTTGTCTGTCTGTCTGTTTCCTCTGTCTGTGTGTGTGCTTTGATAAAAACAGGCATCAGAAGTTTTAGTCTCATTACTTTTCGTGTTTGTTTGTTTATTCATTTTTATGCCATTGCTGTTACGTGATAAGAAATTTGTCATGATTAAAGTGTTTCACAAAAACAATATTAACACAGTCCTGTCATGAATGCTCAGCTTTCCTTTGAGTTTTTAAGTTTATTTTTCCCGCATATGGTACTTAATTTGCCTTATATTGATACATATTATAATTTGTATTAAAGAAAGATAAATCTTTTGTGAATTAAAACAAACAAAACTAACTCAACTGTAGTTATTACAGTGTTTGTTTGCATTCATTTTTTGGTAAAGAATTAAACAGATCTTCATGAAACGTAACAATGAGCAGATAGGGTATTATACAATGAATAGGTTGATTAGCCTAGTAAAGATTTAACAATCACTCTCTTCATAATTTTTACCGTAAGTATATTAGTAGTGTGTCTGAAACTATAATAGTACTGTATGTATTGACACGAAACATACAGAGAACGACTGCTCAAATAATTCTTTAGTCAAATTCTTTGCCATGGTATTATGTAAGTATGGATGCATATATATTATTTATGTTGACCTACAATACTAATCTTTATTAGAGGATCCTTTTTTAAAGGTCTTTCTCTCTTCCTTGCAAGCATTTATTGTGGTCTAGACCCCTACCAGTGTCGCCAAGATGTCATCCTTATTTTTTCAGGTCTATTTTTTATTTGGGGGGAGATTTAAAAAAAGTATGAATACTCAGGTTAGATAGAATATCTTTTGCATGTTATTAAGGATGGTCTTAATATCATTGATATCAACACTTGGAAATAACACAAACTATTAGAAGACAACTGCTCAAAGTGATATAACAGCCCCATAGCTGCTCTATAATCGTTGTCTAAATATTAAAGGTTATTCTATTAAAACCCAGTTGTCATGTGTATATCTAATGTTGGCTTGGGATTATATTCCTCCATTTATACATGCCTGCTTGTATTTTTAGTGCTACTGTCTTTGTTTGGTTGTCATACTTTCAGAACACATGCAAGCTTCTGGATTTTACTTTTTGTTATGTTCTTGATAAACCCATGTCTGGATTTTTTTATCTCAAAAAGGAACCATGTAACCCCTTTCAAATTATGAATTTAACCCAGTCACGACGGGGGCATTCCAGCCTTGCATGTTACAATGCCGGGGCTCTCGAACGCATAGGCCTAAATCAGTTAAATAAACGACGCCATATGGCGTCACCCAGCGACCACGGGTCCTTGAATCGCGGTTTACCTATGCTGTAGTGTATGCTGCACCCGTCCAGAGAGGGTTAATCCAACATAACTGCGCCAGTCCAATTTGATGGCTCAGTTTACTCTCATCTTTGTATCCCTCTGCTCATGACGTTACATTTCATCCAAGTGATTCAAGCATTTTCCTTTTAAATTAATGTGCAAAGGTACAAAGTTGAATGCATTTTATGGTTGGCAAATTGCCCATGTGGTTTATATCAAATGTAGTTGAAGTGAAGTAATGTTCAAAAGAAGCACGTCAAATAACTCTTATGTTTATATATGTTATGTTTATATAGCTTGTGGATCTTCTGAATATTATTTTCATTACTCTATTGTAAAAAAAATATTACAATTAATTGATCAAGAAATATGATGCTATAATGTTTCAAGAATTTCACTTAAAACAACAGAAAATCTTCCAATTATGGTACAGATTTTTTATAATTAAAATATAAAGGAAAATAAATTGATATGTGAATGCTAATTGCTACAGACATGCACATAATATGGGCTGATTACTTAAACATATACAGATCAGAAGATCGATTATCATGTTTGAAGTGGTTGGATATAATATATTTTATCACACAAAGTGTATCATTTCACATTGTATCACTTTGTAATCATCTCGAACACATCATCATTACTGAAAAGCTCTCGTCGTGAACCACTCTGCAGTGAAAAGGCAGAACGCATTAACTCCAAAAATGCGATTTTTATGAATTTGGTATCTGTGGAATCATCATTTAAAGACGAATTTGATACAACCATCATGGTGTCTGAATGTAGTAAATATACATGCAGCCAAACCTTTAACATCAATTTTCTCAAAACATGGATTTTGGAGTTAATGCGTTCTGCCTTTTTGCTGCAGCACTGTCCTGGTCATATGAAAAATGTTGCACACTGTATTGTGCACAGAAGAGCTTTGTATGTTAAAATGTTACTATATTTGATTTATAAATAAAAAGTTATATATAATATAGTTTTTTTCCTTTTCCCGATTATTTTCTGTAAATACAAGTTTATCAGAATATAAATGGAAGCAGGTAGTACATTATATAGATAATTCAGATTTTCACCAGTAACAATACTTATTAAGAAATGAGTTTTGAAAGAAAATCCTTTATG
>NW_028234436.1:25077431-25089931 GCF_977035675.1 Penaeus japonicus
CTTAATCCAACTCAGCATTTGCATTTCTATCAGCTTGTTAGATCTCCCCCTGCCTCTCCCAGCTCTCATGTCTCCCCCGTGTAAAGTAACACTGGTCTGAATGTTGGTCCAAATACCTTTAGCTTCAGGACTGTTCTTTGTCACATTTGACCCCTTTTTGGGCCCTCCATTCTAATTCCTAGTCGGTTCCTCATCATGACATCTGATAATTATTGGCATTGATTTCCTCTTGACAGGCAGGGAAGCAGCTGCTCAAGCAAGGACGGTCTGCGAGCAATGATACAACAGACAGTGGTAAGCGTTCATTTGATGATTATTGAACCCAAGGTTGATCATTCTAAAAGCTTGTGTTTGAATAGTAATGACCTTAATCTATATATGTATGGGGTAGTTTTTTAGTGGCTTTATAACAGAATGCTGGGTGTTATACCCTTAGGATAGCTGCATAAGACCATGAATATGGCCTAATTTGAATATTTCTATCAGGACAGCTGAAAATTCAAGAGAAAAATCTAAAGCACATCATAAGTGTTTATATAATACATGTGTAGGATTTAGTAAGGTGGAAGTTTACTGCCCACCACTCTTTTCTTCCACTATTCATTCTTACCACCTTAGGATTAGATAGATTGTATAAAACATTTTTCAAGTGTTTCAAATCCACTATATAAAGAGGGCGATCCACATTCAAGGTACAAAGAAACGCCGCCGAACGAGGACCTTCGATGTTGAGGAAAATCCAGATATGAAAGAGGAACAACAACAGCCGCCCAAAGCACCAGCTAAGAGGAGCAGAACATCCACCTTTGAGATTGCTGAGGCAAAAGAAGAGGGTGACGTTCCAGAAGGCAAAAATCAAGCAAAGCGACGCCGAACTTCAACATTTAACGTGCCGGCAAAGGAGAATGATGATCAGAGTGTGTCCGAGAAGGTGAGAAGCTCATATTGTTGAGGCTTTTATTTTTGTCTTTTTATTTTTGGATGTGTTGCTTTTTAGGTGATAAATGTTTGTATGTTATGAGTATCAAATGATCAAAGAAACTCGTTTCAGTTAAGTAAATGTGTTAAGAGGATTGAAAGACTTAAATAATATTTTTTCAATGTTACTTGCACTCTGGCATTGTTTTATTATATGATATGTATAAATAAATATATATATATAGATGTAGATGTAGATGTAGATGTATATATCTATATATATATATATATATATATATATATATATATATATATTTATTTATTTATTTATTTATTTATATTTATATATTCTTATATTTCTATATAAATATAGTAATGAAAGTAATAGAAACACCAACTATTTATCCTGAAAACTTAAGAAAACTGGTAAAGTTGATGTGAGGTAGGCCTTGGTGACTAAGCTCCTGATGGAGCCCAAAAGAACAATAAAAATAACAACAACAACAGTAGACAGTGCATGTTTCCAGCATCAGTAGATTAAAAACTTATCTCATATTTGCTTAAAAGCTTTGTAATAAAGGAACTTTTTCAGGTTGAAGAACCAAAAGCTGAGCCTAGAAGAGTGTCCAGACGCAAGAGCTTGATTGAACAGGCAGATGAAGGTAAATACTTCAACCAGTACTTTCTGTATCTTTTTTTTTTTTTTTTTTTTTTTTTTTTTTTATTACTTTCTGTATTAGAGAGAACAATTTGGTGAAGTTCATCTCTTTCTTACCAGGGACTTATTTTAAAGGAATGATTCATCTCTTTTTGAAAGGATAATCAATTCTGTTTCAGCTGCAAAGGTCATGATATATTTTATGCTGTATCTGTGTCTTAATTTCATTAACAAATGAAGTATTCAACCCTCCAGTACCAGAAGTGCCGCAGACTCCCAGCTCAGAAGGCGAACCAGAAGCCCAGGCAGTCGAGGCACAGAAAGCGGATGACTTGACAGCTGCCGTTGCCTCTCCGCGGATGCCACCGAAAGTCAACACCCCCAGACTTTCTAGGTGTGTGGTAACAGTTGCTGTTGTCAGTTTGGCTCAACACTTGATTCAGGGCTAATGCCTTCGAAATTCGTTTAGTATATTTATTTATTTATTTATTTATTTATTTTTTGAGGGGGGGGGGGGATTAGGATGTTGAAATACTTCTCATGATTTTCCTCCTTTTAGTTCTAAAATTTCATCCCACTGAATTGCAGCATTGCCAAGAGGAAGAGCCTTGTGATCACCCCAGCAGCCACTCCTCCCGTGATTCACAAGGTGAAGAACATGATCCAGAGTTGGGGCAAGACTCTTGGAAGTGGCTCCAAGACCAGTGGTGGAGCTAAGATCATCAAGCCAGTGTTCACTGTCGGAAGGGGCGACGGACCGGGTGCCAAAAATGTCAGCAAAGGTATGGGAAGCTACATCTAACCATGTGGAAATTTCTCATGGTTATTTCATATTCAAAAGTGTTGGATCCATGTTAGTTTTATCCTGCATAATGAAACTTTGCAGTACATGGTGAGACTAGCTAATTTGTCACATTTAGGGCTATTTGAAGCTTGTTTTAAGAGTTTTTTTTGTCATGCATGGTTCATGACAAAATCTTGACTATGTTATCCAATGTAAGCCAGCCTCTCGCATTCTCCCCAGATTCCAAGCAAGATGGTAGCAACATTCCTCGCTACCTGTCTGTACGCAAAACAAAAGTTCCAAACTTCGCCAAGATCCATGAGCGTGCCTTCAACCGCATGGAAGCACTGGATGACTACGTAGATAAGAAGCGCAAACGCACCAATACGATTGGTAGCTCAGTGAAGAAGCCCCAGGTAGCATGAGCAGTCCTTCCCACTTTTTCTCTCTCTCTCTCTCTCTCTCTCTCTCTCTCTCTCTCTCTCTCTCTCTCTCTCTCTCTCTCTCTCTCTCTCTCTCTCTCTCTCTCTCTCTCTCTCTCTCTCTCTCTCTCTCTCTCTCTCTCTCTCTCCCCCCCTCCAGTTACAGACCAATCTAAGATTGCATCTCATTAAAAGCCTGGTCTCCCTCTCCCTCTCTATCATCTTTCCTCTTTCAATTCATCTCCTTTCCATTCTCCCTGTCCATCTCACCCTGCCCCTTATCCAGTTAAGCCTCTGGAGATAGAGAAAGGTCAAAGTGTTGGTGCATTAACAATATTATGCTGCTCACTTAACATGTGAGCAAAATGTAAAACTTTTTTTTTTTTTTTTTTTTTTTTTTTTTTTTTTTTTTTTTTTTTTTTTTTTAATAAGTTACTGATAGTAAGAAATAAACAGGTACAATTTTTTTCTTCTTATTTCTAATGTTTTCCTGAATTTTTCTCATGTTTAGGTTGATCCTGAGAAGGTCTTCAAACCAGCAGTAACCAGTGTCAAGAACCTCAATCTGAATTTTGTTGGTAAGAATAAGAGGAGATTCTTTTTAGAGAGGAGGAGACCATTTAACCTGTTAACAACAGATGACGTGATATCACATCGTATGGTGGCAGCCCATGCCGCTAGGAACCTGATATCAAGTCGTGGCTTCATCTATAGCTGGCACGTCAGGTGATTGTGTGCGCGCAGTGGTTGGCCGCAGCTAGAGTGGGTGAATAACCCGAAGTGTTAGGCCTGCGCACATTGAAATTCCTGGCTTTAAGACGAGCCCAAACCATCACCTGTTATCAGGTTAATTCAATGTCATGAATCAAGAAAAGTTGCTCCAGAGGGCAAATGGTGAATCATCTAGGTACCACTTTTAGTTTACTTAGCCCTCTCTCAGGGCCAAGTAAACTGCATTGGAATACAATGCCAAACTTAATATTCCTACTTATTATAGTAGGTGATTTGGTTTACGTCTCCTCACAAAAATTAATATTAAAGTTGTATGTATAGGTAGCTATGAAACTACAAGTGTTGGTAGGAATGACTGGGGGGTCAGCATATCCTAAAAAACAAGTACCCAATGACCATTCAGCAGTTAATGTCACTTGAGCCTGGCACAGCTATTCCTTATTGTTTTTGCTCATATTTGGGTTTTCAGACTTTAGTGCACATGCCCCAACTGAAGAGTTTTGACAGCTCTGTGGTCTTTAGTTTTCAATGCATAATGATGTCTAAAATCTGTAAAGCGAACTTGTTGTATGTTGTTAGTTCATTAGATTAAAGTAAACTCTTTGTTTCCAACAGCTACTAGATCCCCAGCTAGATTTGGCAAGACACCAGTTGGCAGCAAGGAACCCAAAACCGTGATTGCTGCTAAATCCCCAAAGAGTGGAGCTCCCCTTCCCCCCAAATCCCCGAAAGTCCCCTCCAAGTCTCCTAGAGAGAGCAAGACCCTGCCCAAGGCCGTCCCAGCAAAATCACCAAAATCGGCCAAGAAGTCTCCCAAGGTGGCCATTACATCAACAAAGAAGCTCAAAGAGCCACTCAAGTCCCCAAAAGCGGCTTCAAGCAAGAAGGTCTCACCGAGGTCCCATGTCAGTGCGCTTCCCAGGTTGCTGAAGGAGAATGTGAAGCCGCGTGAGTGTCTTGGAGTTCATGGCAACTGTCCTTTGTTGGTATTTGGCTTTAGGGATTAGTTTCTGATTACTTCATATCAGAAAAGCAGAACCTTAAATTAAAGATGGAAAATAGTATAGCTGCTATAAATTTCTATGAAGTAGGATAAAAAGTCCTTCCCACTAACCTTTTACACCCATAAATGTTATTGCAGTGCCAAGGCCATCACTAGTGAGTCCAGCCGTGGCTAAAGTGGCGTCTGTGAAAATGCCCCAGAGTCCAGCATCAAGCAAGAAGATGCAAGAGAGCACCTCCAAGATCCCCACTAGCAAACCCACAGGTTACGTCCCATACAAGGGTGTTGTGAAGCCCCTCACCAACCGCGCGACCCTGAACAAGATGGCTGAACGAAACCCAAACCTCAAGTCCAGGTAAGAAAGGTGTAAGAATGCTGTTAACCCATTAACGACAGGGCTGTTTTGGCTGGAAATGGTATCGGGATTTTCGTCTGCACTGGCCGTGGTCAAGTGTTATATGCCTGATCACCCAGGGGGATAGCCAGGACAAACATCTCATCCCCAGCAGTTGACGCTGCACCACTTGATGTGATATCTTATCACCTATCGTTAGTGGGTTAATGTGTGTCTGTCTGTTCAGTTGAGGTGAACAGTGTACATCTGTTTGTCCATGTAAGCTGTATTAGAATGAAGATATGTACTCTGTCTTTGGTAAGCGATATTTAAAGAGTACATTTGTCCAGGCAACTAGGTAGGCATTGTTAAACATGTCTTTAAGGTAGGCATTGTTAAACATGTCTTTAAATTAAGTTCCAGTCAAAATTTATCATGCATCTATATTCATTAGTGGTATATACATGTTTTGATGTTGCTGTCATCGTCATTGGCTTGCTCTCTTATTTTAAATCAAATTATCCTGATCATTACTTTAACATTTATAAAGAACGGCTATGAATGAAAATGAATAATGCATTTTGGACTTCATTCATTTTCTTAAACAACATCTTCTCTAAAAATTCTCCTCTTTGTAACAAGTATTGTATTGTATTTCAGAGAGCAGATAAGAGAAGGGCATAAGAAGATCTTAAAGGGAGTCCGCTTCAACAAGAGGTTTGAACTGCAGATGGCCAAGAGAGGGATCAACCTGTAATGCAGATGAGAAACCAAACTGCAGACATTTTCACTTGTTTGGTTCTGTATATAATTTTTAGATAGTTTTCTTTTTTTTACCTTTTTTTCACTTCCAAGTCTTTACAATTTTTATTTCTTTTTGGTGATGACATGGATTACAAATTTCGTACAAGTTAAGTTTGTGTACAACAGAGATAGTGGACTGAAAAGCTTGCAAAATATTAACAGTTTTCAGCAAGTTCTTGCTTTTTTTTTGTAACAGATGATCTTAATTGTGGCATAATCTTTTCCATTTCCCTTCCAGCTGACCTTGTGAATTTGTTTCCACTCTAAATAATCTTAATTTTGTATATTCTCAATATTATCACTGTACTGATTAAGTTCCCTCTGTTCTTTGGTAAAAAAAAAATACATATTTATTAACACAAGCACTTAAATAAATGTGACCTATTTTGCACATTCCCTAGCTTTAAAATATAAAGTTAATATGCAAACATTATTACTTAATGGTTAATTTATTGTCTGAACAAAAAATTATACAATGGGAATACAGAGATATTGTAAAAGGTCTTGTAAATATTTGGAAAATTTTCTTACTTATGGAGATAAACCTATACATTGGTAGAGTGAGGTTTGTTTGCCTATTTCATTGAGGGTTTGCATGCGTTTGAATGTCTCTCACCTCCTGCTTCATAACTTTTCGAATTAGGAATACTTATTGTAGCTGTTCTTTGTACATAAAACATTTCTATATTGCATTATTTTATTTGTTTGCATCATTGCAAATAACACTTCATTCGGCAAAGTTGTACCTGGTGTATGTCTGAACGGATATGCCTTGTCAGATTTAGCACATAAAGTTTTATATGTTTTTGAAAATAATATAGTATACAACAGTCCTTTTGTTTGAATATGTGAATCCTGTGAGTTGCATCTTTTAGACTCTAATTCAATTTTTTGTTTATTCTATGGCGATTTCTCTGGTCTTTTGTAGCTCATAATAACTATGATGGCCAAAAGGCATTTTCAACAATATTAAATCATAGAATGAATAATTTGACTTAAAGAAGCTAATTGTTTTACTGTTTCTGTAAACAGAAGTCCTCTGGTTTTTTTTTTAGTAGTAACATCTAATTTTTGACCCCTTAACCCATTGGAGCCAGTTGACGTGATGACACGTATTGTGGTTTTTGCGTCAGATGCCCGGGATGAGCTATGAGGGCAAGCCGCATGCTCGGTCTGAGTGAGCGGGCAGCCCAGGCTCGCGGCTTGTGTGTCCGAGAATCTCAAGGCGTTAGGCTTATGCGTTCGAGAACCCCTGCATTGCGACTGTGCAAATCTGGAACGGCCCCGGTGTGAATGGGTTAAATATTGGAAAACTCAGACCTTCATGTGTACACACACAAATATAAAAAAGATGACTCAAAACTTTATGATAAAGAAATGAAAGAATTAGCTGGTAGGCAAACTTGCTGTCTTTCAGCTAGTGTATCACTCAGGCCTAAATATGGCAATAAAAGTATCATGTGTGCTCACAAGATGGAAAAATAATGGACACAAATGACGGAAAAAAATTTAAAATCATGATAAATAACTTGCATTCTTTAGTTTTAGATAAGGGTCAAACCTAATTATGACAACTACTGTATATCGATCTTTAACCTGTTAACGACGGGTGACAAGATATCACGTTATGTGGTAGCAGTGTCAGCCGCCAGGGATGAGATATTTTGTCATGGCTATCCTCCTGGCCGGCGGACCTGGTGATTGGGCATATAAGGCTTGGCTGCAGCCAGTGTGGATGAAAATCCTGAATCGTTAGGCTTACGCATTTGTAATGTCCCGGTGTTTTGACCATTTGGAGTCAAAACAGCCCCATCATTAATGGGTTAAGGTTAAAGAAGAAAGACATTAAGATAACTTTTTGAGAACTTCATGAACTGAGAAAGGAAAGACTTGTATATCTGGTTCTAAGAATTCTGTTTAAGGATTTTGGTATTCATGAAAAGAAATAGAAAAATATTACATTCGCATATGCAATGAATACAAATAGAAACATGTATGTTTGTGTGTGTGTACAAAATTTTATTTAGTTTCCCGAATAATTTTACAATCATGCAGTTGTGATACAGGTTAGGCTTTTTATGAATCAATTTGAGTAAAAAAAAATACAACCTGGATAATTTACACACCAACAGTAATTACAGATGGCATCTTTGTTGTATTTCGTGACAGTGGTTGAGGAATTAAAAGATGTGGAGTATGCTTACACCATTATTTATATCCTTAAACAAAATAACACCCCATGGCAAAAACCACAAGTTATGGTTGAAGCTTGGCTACCTGAAGACTAGTTTAGTCAATGAACAATATTACAAAGACACTGCATTATATGAACAAGGAATTTAAATATATATTCTACTCACCAATAGTTCTCTACAGATGTACAATAAAGGAATTCCTTGCTGTTGTACATTAAACTATTGTTTGACTCTGCCACCTACCCACAAAAGCGTAACCATAAGTGGGAACAACCTCTTTGCCTACTTACTGCATACTACCCTTTGTAACATTTTCCTGAAGTAATTTTGTTAGCAATGCTCTCTAATTAGGTAGCTCGAAAAAAAAGAAAAAAAGTCAGAAGCATAGTGGCAATACACATGTTTAGCAGTCTATAGCTCACCTACTGCTCTCTACTTAGTACCGCTTAATAAGCTCATTTTTTATTAGTATTATTCTAGATAACAAAAAGCTGCCATCTGTTGATCATAAATAGACTTAAGATAGCAGTCTCTAGAGAGTAACTACCAGAAAAAAATTGAATGAGCACATGAAAAAAAACGTATATAATATCTTCAAAAAGCCTTTAATCGATTATCTAAATTTTAGCAGTCTATCTTATACCAAGCCCAGAAAATCTACAGCTACCAGAGAGTCTGTGATTTTCTGAGCTTCAAATAACGGCATATAGCAACAACTCCTTATATGATGAAGAGTCTGAGACAATGAAGCACACTGACTGTGCTAAATTTCACCTGAAACGGAAGTGAAGAACTAATACAAACACGAGAACCACAACGGCAAACCGCTCTCGTCCAAGACTGGAGGAAGAGATGGATACGTTTTCTAATCCTCAAAAAATGTATTAGTACTACAAATTCATTTCAAATGGTAAGAGTATTGAAAGGACAGCAGAGCTTTCCAAATCAAAATTGACATTTGTATTAAAGAAGAAGTACATCAAACGATTTGAAAAGAGTTTACTTGGGAATCTTATATATTTAAACAAGACCACGAAAAGAAGGCAGAATGAAATTCCCCTTTCTGTTATTAAAGGTTACTCAGAAGATAAATTGACATAACTGAATTGCAGACGTGTGTTAATCCTTTTCAGAATCCGAGTAATTTTTCCCCCTCCTAATTCTTGTGGTTTTGCAGTGCACTATCAACAGACATTCCATTTACAGATGAATCAAAGTATTCAAGCGTGAAAATGGTAGCATCTTATTTATTCATGTATCTATTTATTTAGCACATTGTAATGGTGATTCTGATCCTTGTGCACCTTATGTGAGTAGCCTTTCTGATCTCTGATCAAAGACTTTGCATGTAAACAAAATTATTGTTCAGGTAATCCTTTTGCTTAATGATAATAAGAGTGAAAAGAACTGGAAACAAAGACTCACTTATTTCACCTATATCACATGGAAAAATATATACAAAGATCATATGTGTAAAAAGCATGTGTACACGATGGATTACATAAATGCACAATATATAAAAAAACAAACAAACGGATATGTGCATATGTACAACATTACTCATATATGTCCATACAAAGTGTGAAAGTCACAAATAATGAGCCAAAAGATGACATTCGTCGCAGAAATCAGATGGCAAATAAAACAACTGTGCATTATTAACACCCTCACAAACACCTATCTAATAAATAATAAACATGCAAAGTGATAGACCATTTAAAATATTTTAGATAAAAATCACACTGTATTAGTTTAATCGATCGAGAGGCACTTTACATGAGGATGGAAACCGAGAAATCCTACAACAAAATCCTACCGTTGGAAAGGACAATCAGGATATGAAGAGATGAATATAAACAACTGACATGTTTTATATCCCCCAAAATTTATGAAATCTTTACGCTAATCTTAATCCCTCAGCTATATGATACATTCATTAAATCTATTTGGCAAGGTCCCATTACATGGGTATAGTCATGAGGGGTTAAGAGAGCTTACAAATAGCAATGCTGTCGAGCTTATATATATTTGAACCGTATTCACATGTGTCACACTTAAAGTATCTTTGTGCAAGATCATTGGTCTGTAAAATGTACATATATAGACTTAAAAAATATTCAATAATATAATAAAACAAGTTTACAGAATAACTGCATAAAATTACAATGCATACACTGTACACTTGAAAAACATTTGAGTGGAATCGAGTGTTACAACCCAAACTAAACTAGACTAACATTCCACAACAAAAGTACAGTATGTTGTTCTTACAAATGTACCAATAAGAAAATGTGAAAACTAGAGAAAAGGACTAAAATGACAACTTCAAGTATAACTATGTAACAATCAACAACTATGGAAAGTAGAAAACAAAAAATCTGATATCATATTAATATCATCAATATTCTAAACAGAACCACATAATGATACCTATAACTGAATGGCTTTTATATTACCAATATATACATCCATTAATTTTAGACCTTTGTAGATCCTGCAGCTTAAAGAGGAAATGGTCCATTGCACCTAATGTATATTTACAGCTACAGCACTTGGTCAGTACTTTGGATCAAAGTGTATAAACATTATTTTTAATCCATAAAAACAAATGTATAACAAGACACAATTACTTCGTCAAATGCACCAAAACAGTCTTACCACTATACAGGAATGCTAAAAATGTTATGACAAAATGCCGTCATCAGTAAAAATGATGAAGCAGAATTTTACCAGATTCTTTCTCTTGTAATAATAATAATGATAATCCATCTCTTGAATGTAAGAAAAAATGTAATTTCACTCTTGAAGTCTATCATTTATAAAAGAGACTTTCCATATGACTTTGACATACAGTATAAATCAGTTTTTAATGCTATAATGAACAGTATATTAAAGTTATTAACCATTGCTAAGACCTGCACAAATATATGCTTTCTCCAGAATATAGTATTGTTGATAAAAGTATCAATGAGACTGGATAACTTCAAAACGCATGATGTGATCTGATAATCTCATCATTAGAAATTACATCTCTTGCATTAGGAAGTTATTCAGTCTCATTCATACCTTTATCTACATTCGTTATAATGAACTCTGTTCATAATATACTTAATTTGTCATTTGTCACCTATAAAATTGCTTTCACTTTGAGGTCATTAATTGCAACCCCTACTCAGCTGAAGTAAGAATCTTCTTTCAACAAGACCTAAATTCACGCAAAAGCATAACCAATTTTTTATGTAAAATGTATTTCCTCTGAATACCATCCACCTTTTCCCCATAAACTTTTCTCGTACTTCACACTCATGTAATCTGCCTGGAAGTGAGCCCCTCCGTCTAACCTTTGCCCAATCAATGAAACTCAAAACTGAAAAAAAAGTATGATCATCTTCACTACCTGATCTGATTTCCCTAAAGATCACAAACAGGATGCAAATCTGTAGAGAGGAGAGGAATAACTAAAAGAGGAGAAAAAAAATCTGTTGTATGATATTTGGCACTTCTTACAGAGCTGCTTTGCTAAAGGTTGAATATCTTTTCTATCACAACAAGTCACCACCCACTGAATATAGTATAGTTAATCAATAATGGCATTGCAATACTTCCTGAACACATTCTGTACCACAAAAGACAGATATCTACCTCTAGAACAGGGAAGATTAAGCAATTCCACTTAAAAAAAAAAAAAAAAAAAAAATTACACACAGAACGGAAAGACAAGCAACTCCACTTTTCAAAATGGAGGAGCAAATCCGTTAGATATGAAAATAAGAAAAAATGCCATAGATCAGCTTGTGTGACTGGTTCCTGTTCTCTTCAAACTCTTAACCCATTGTGGACGGGTGTCATGACATATGCAACGGCTTTAGTTAGGCCTCAACGAAGGGCGTCATCCTGTGCATGACGTGATTTTGGAAACTGCTCACCATGCACCCACAGTCATAAAGTGTTATGACTATCACACTGTTAGTTTTAGAGCTACAGCTTTCCAAAGTCTCCCTAAACCCTTATTTTGTGATGGATTTAAGGTAAAAGGTCCGTCGGGCATGGCTGTGCTGCGAGGAGCATGTAGAAGACATTTTCGCATCCCTCTAATTCTAGCCCATGCCCATGTTGTCAGAAATATCCGATTCTGATGGGCAGTTAGCTCGCTTGGTCCCCCCGTCCAAAATGGGTGAATCAGTGATAAGAAACTAATGACAATAATAATTGCTGGAACACAATACTGAATAGTTATATGAACTCTATCACAGAAATAGCACTACAGTATAGTTGGATCCTGAATTTGCACAGAGAAAATAACTTGTTAGATTCTATATAATTCATGAATATGTTTGAATTGTACTGTAAGTAAAAGGTACTTGAGTATTCCAAATGCAAAATATTATTGCATGTTGTTACATTTGATATGCAAAGTCTTAGCCTAATACAATGCATTTTTTATGTCTTTATATAGAAGTGATTTGACTCACATGTGATAATACAGCGGAATCTTAAAATAGGTCCACTTGCAATGTCTTTCACTAAATCTGCAATGAATGTACATACATTTACATGGGAGAAGCCATCTGCCAAACTTTAAAAATAGGCATTTTTGAAGTTGGTAAAAGACGAGTGAAATATTTTACAATTATGGGTATCTGCCTCAAC